>NW_009934307.1:0-39501 GCF_000696875.1 Nestor notabilis
CAGCCTTCCAGTACCTGAAGGGGGCCTATAATGGTGTGGGGGAGAGACACTTCGTTAGGGACTGTAGTGGTAGGGCAAGGGCAGTAGGTTTAAACTTAAACAGGGGAAGTTTAGGTTAGATCTAAGGAAGAAGTTCTTTACAGTGAGGGTGGTGAGGCACTGGAATGGGTTGCCCAGAGAAGCCGTGAATGCTCCATCCCTGGTGGTGTTCAAGGCCAGGTTGGACAGAGCTTTGGGAGACATAGTTTAGTGCAAGGTGTCCCTGCTCATGGCAGGGGATTGGAACTCGATGATCTTAAGTTCCCTTCCAACCCAAACCATTCTATGAATCTATGATTCTATCTCCTTTGAAATTATTTGCAGAGGCTAATTATCTGGCCCACATGGTTAATATGTTTAGGACCACCAAACAATGTGGGTTAACTAACCACCATTCTCACTGACTCTGTCTCTAGCTGGTTGCTACTCCAAACAATTCTGTTTTTTAAACAGCTTCATATTGAATAGCAAAGTGCGGGAACAATGAAAATTAGTGAATAATTCTTTTGAAAAATTGACCCATTTGATTCAGTGACAACCTCCAGAGATGATTACTGTGTAATACAAAAGACAGTGATCAGTTCGCCCATAGGATGAATACGTATTAGAATGTTTCAACCACCTTAAATGTAGCAAAGAGAATAATCAAGAGAGAGCTGCCCTTTACAGTGAGGTAGCACTACTCCCGATTTCCTTTGAATTAGGGAAAGTGAAGGCTTTTAAAGCATTTGTAATCTAAGTTCTCTTAAACGTAGACCTGAACACCTTTTTTTCAGAGCATGACTTTTTCACCAACAGTGGCATTACAGACATCTTAAAACTGCTTTGATAATTTGACCTTTATTTGCTGAATAATTTCAATCAGGGGTAGGGAGAGAACAAAATCACAGCTCCCAGATGAATTCAGAAAAGAACTGAAGCAGGCATTGTTTTTCTTTTATCTGCTGACCAAACGAGCACTGACCAGCCTGTGCAGAAACAGCCCTAGTTTTCTGTAAGTGGTTTGGAGTTCTTCTCACATTATCTTTAAGGACAGAGTTCCACCCACTCTGCTTTTGTTTATGTTTGCAGTGCTCCCTCATGAATCTGTGCTCCTTTGCATGAAATACTAACTGAAAAAGGGACTGCGATCTAGGCCATTTGTCCCTCAGGATGGTGTCTTGATCACCATCATACACTGCAGTATGACGAATAGCTTACAGGAAAGATTGAGAGGCACCTTCCTTAAACATCTCCAGTTTAAGGGTTTGGTCCTATCCAGGTCCTTGTGCCTGAACTTGCAGAAATGTTAGAAACAAGATTTTTTGTGTCCTCATAAAACCTTCTGAAGTGTCTGCGTGTCCCTCACCCTCTCCTAATGACTGTCCCATTTGCTATGAAATATTTAAATCTTAATTGAGTCAGAAACTTATGCAACAGCTTCATTGTCACTTGAGATCATGAGGTTGACTTCCCTCCAAGAAAAAAAATGAGAACTGGATTTCTCACTTTGTTAAAAAAGTGTCTTAAGAAGAACATGATGGACCAGCACTAGCACATTACAGAGTCAATGTTTTCTTCTCCAGACTTCTACTACAAATGTTCATCTATGAACTACTTCACTTTCAGCCATATAAAATATTCTCCCTCATTCAAATATTACAGACTTGGTAGGAAAACACATGTTCATACATGTACACATACACTCTAGTTTTGGATGGCATGAACTTTTTTGTTTATTTGGTTTTGCCTCAGTACTGAAATGACAGAGTAATTTATTCACTATCCCACTGAAATTAGCCTTTTCAAATTAAGAAGACAGTTAATTAAAGCAAAAAGTTTTATTTAATATAATATAATGTATTAGGCCTTTTTTTTTTTTGAACCTTTGATTGTTCAAGATGTTCTCAACAGATGAACGTCTGGCTCCTCTGAGAGACAGTCAGAACCTGAGATTGAAAACCATAGCTGGCTCTGACTCTCCTCAGGCAAAAGAACACTTTCAATCATTCGTGCACGAAACAGTCCTTCGCTTGGCTGGTCCTCAGGCTGTGAAATGAACTC
The DNA here is from genome assembly GCF_000696875.1 of Nestor notabilis. Lineage (NCBI taxonomy): Eukaryota > Metazoa > Chordata > Aves > Psittaciformes > Psittacidae > Nestor > Nestor notabilis. The sequence continues at coordinate 2,083 of NW_009934307.1, forward strand.
CAGCAGCATTCTGGGCCTGTCACAGGCATCATGACTTTCATTCTTAGCTGAAAGAGCACAACTTGCCATCTCTGACAAGCACATAGACCAGAGGACACCTTAGAACAACAACTAGGAATAAAAAAGGAAAAGGAAAAAAAGGGGAAGAAAAAGCGAAAAAGACTGAAAGAAGAGACTACACAAACATTCCCCTCCACCCCCACGCCCAGGATAAGATTAGTGTAGAACAAACTCCATGCAGCAGATGTTTGTTGTGGCACTTAATGTGCTATGGGAAGGTGCTCAGATGCCTGTGCCTTCACAGAGCAATTGTAAAATGTTTCTTGGCATGCTTGGAGACTTAATGGTATTAAAAAGTCAAAGCTATCAGATGCAGCTAACCAGCCTGGTCTGATTTTTTGGCAACTTGTTATTTCATATGGTGCAAATAATCATAAAATCAAATGGCATCTACTTATAATTTTATAGTAATTGCTTCTATAGCACTTGCCAGTTTTTCCATAATAACTATGTATAATTAGTACGTAATCTTCAGGCATAAATAACTCTCTAATTAGTCTGTAATCTGTAATTATAATGTACTTACAGACTAGTTATTTGCGTATTTGGACTCTGTAGAATGAAATACCTTCCTAAAAAACGCTGAAGGAGAATTATGTAGATTTCGTGTTTGGAGATCATTCTTAGAGTTGTCAGGAGAAAGAAAACAAAATGTAATACAGTTATTGAAAATAGAAAGTGTTCATTAATTACTACATGTTTACAACAATGGAAATGCAGATTAAGAAAAAAAAAGAATAAACAGAAAGATTTACTGAAATCATACAAAAGTAAACAGGCACTTTTCGATTTCCTGTGAATCCAGATAAGAAGGAGCTCTGGGATGAGAAACAGCAAACAAGAGTATTGAGACAATGGTTTTTTTTCAGCTGTTTCTTCTAGGGCCTTGCCTTCCTTTCCCCATCCTCTTCTTCTTCTTCCCCCTTCCCTCTCCCCTTTCCTCTTTCTCTTCCCCTTCTCATTCCTTTCCTCTTTCTCTTCCCCTTCTCATTCCTTTTCCTTTCCTTTCCTTCCCTTTCCTTTCCTTTCCTTTCCTTTCCCCTTTCCTTTCCTTTCCTTTCCTTTCCTTTCCTTTCCTTTCCTTTCCTTTCCTTTCCCCTTTCCTTTCCTTTCCTTCCCTTTTCCTTTTCCTTTTCCCTTTCCCTTTCCTTTTCCTTTTGTCTTTATTTTCAATGACTCACAGAAACAAAAAGAAATAGTACTATCTGATAATCAGATAAACATCTCACTAGCAAGAAATGCATGAGCTACTGGATCTCAGGAGAAGAAAGCCTCAGATGAAAGGATTTACTAAACAATTACATACCTCAGATGACAGTAAATCTTGGATAAGCAAGTTGGTACATGACATTCCAGGAGGACAGTTTTGTAACAGCTTTAAAACTGTGATATTAAGGTAGTTCTAAACTACTTTCAATTCCCTAAGATTTTTTGTTTGGTTGGGTTGGGTTGGGCTTTTTTAGAACTTTCCTGAGGTAAATGCAGAGCACACAACATGAATAACACTACTCTTTAGCATGCTGCCTAACACATTTGGATGTATTTCTGCAATGATACAGCAATAAATATCAGCAAATCCACACCTTTGTGTTAGAATCCGATTACCACACATTGATACAGAAAGTAAAATAACATTATTCTCAATCTGGTGAAAACCCATTGCAAGAGATTCTGTTTGAATTTCTCCGTATTGTGAAACGTGCGATGTTTCAACTTTCCCCTAACATCAGCTGAATGATTTGCCTGATTATTTTCCTTCCTTCTTTTCCCTTAAGGTAAAGTAGAAAACTCAGAAATAAAACCAGAGCTGGAATACAGGTTGAAAGCTAATGAAAACTTCTTTAAGTTAACTCCAGCATCTGATGTGCCTGTGAATGTGTGTTATGAATTAGTTTCAAGCTCTCCAGGGAGGTGAAAGGATTTCTTGGTAGGGAAATTTCACAATTAGAGCTAAGTTCTATGCTAGAACATCCAGACAATTAACAAGCTTAAAGAGGAACATGAAATAAAACAGTTCTGGAACTGGAATCACTGTGAAAAAAATGTCTTACCTTTTTCCTTATTTCATAGAATCAGAGAATGGCTGAGGTTGGAAGGCACTTGTGGAGATCATCTAGTCTAACTCCTATGCCCAGAGCAGGATCTGCTAGTACAGCTTGCTCAGAGCCACCTCTACTTGAGTTTTTAATACCTCCAAGGATAAAGATTCCAAAGCCTCTTTGGACAACCTGTGCTAGTGTTTGATCTCACTCACAGTAAAACCTTTTGATTACATTTTACATTTGCTTCCTGACATCTTTGTTTGATTTTCTACTTGTCAGAAAGTTCCAGTCTTGAGCTTGGAGGAGGTGATCGTAGAAAACCAACCAGCTTTCCAGGCCCTGTTTCTCTTCAGGACTGTTTCTAATGGGACTCTTCCAAGCAGATATCTACAGTGGTCAAAGTCTGCTCTCCTGAAGTCCAGGGTCATGGTCCTGGGTTTTTGACCATCTTCCCTTCATCAGGTCCTTGATAACCTACATCAAGAAGTTTTCATCAATGCACTCCAGGAAACTTCCTGAATTTGCTGTGCTCTGCTGATTTGATCTATGAAAAGCTACTGGAGTTGTTAAAAATCCCTCATGAAGAGCAGGACCTGAACACATAAAGCTTCCAGTTGCCTGGAAGAATAAATTCATAGAATGCAATACAAAAGCCAATGAAGAATATACTCAACTGTACTACATATCATACTGGCATAAGACAAAGTAATTGAGATCTTTTTGTTAACTTACTTAAAAATCTTCCTTTACAAAAATCCATTACTTAGATAATTACTAATTGTTGTAATTGTTACAGAATGATCCCAAAATGAGATAATAAAATCAGAATTTTAGTTCTGATCTTTTCATTGTATTTTTACATGGCTGCAAAAATTTGTTCAGAACATGCTATTTTATACTGCAGTATAAACCCACAAACAAAGAAAGAACAACTTCAATAACAATGAAAGAATGAATATTGTGGATGGTGATACAAGAATGATTCAACATGAAACATTTTTATTTCTTTCATTCGACATTATTAAAGATACAGATATGCTTTTATAAATGGCTTGGATTTTATTAAATATGAACTTTTTAGAAAAAGAGTAATTAATTTCCTTTTGAAAAGAAAAGGTCCACTTGTATTCAGTAACAACTATGTAGAAGTTTAATTACTGGTGACCAACACTGCAGTATTTCTTCATAGTGATCACATAATTTTGCCCCATTCACTGAAAAACACAGTTAAGATAAGGAAGAAAATAAAGAAGACAACTAATTTTATGTTCTTGTGCAGTACTCTCAGACTGCATGAATGAATGTATGAATGTGGTATGAATGTCAAACAGAGGATGATTGTACTCCCTCATGGAGCTGCACACAGGCATTTAATCTACATTGTTATACTGCATGGCATGCACTAGACTTGTCTGACTCATGAAGAAGACACAGTCAAATCATCTATTCTTTGTGTCTGTCCTCAAATTCTTTCAAAAACAACCCTGCGTACCACACTGTAATCTGTCTGTGTTTCCCAGAACTAAGGATTAGAGCAAATAAATGTTAAGAGGCAAAAATACCATTTAAGCGGAATTCTTATCTGGAAAAAAGAAGGGGAAAAAAGAAAAAAAAAGATCCAAACATTGAGCTGAGACAACTTTTAAAACTTCAGGTAAAATCTTCCTTAGGATTCAACACTAAAGCTCGTTGCCATCCATCTTTACTGAGCTAACACAAAGTCACTTTATCTATAGATTTCAGAATCTCCAAAAAAAGTAGCCCTGAAGCAAGGATTCTTGAAAAGTCCAATTTCTTTGCTATATGTGCATCACTTCTGTAGATTATTTCCATTAAATGCAATTAAATAAGCAACTAGACCTTTTTAATTTCCAGGGAGTGAGAGATTCGGGTTCAAGGGCAGCCTCACACTGATTTTCACACTTCAGCTTATCAGAAAAGCCTGAACACAATGCCTTACCAATGAAAATGCTTCCCAGACTTAGCAGAGCTGGACTACTGAACTGCTAGCAATAAAAAAATAGTGAGGATATGGATGATGAAGAGATAAAGAGCTTCTTCGAATTAGGGTGTCCAAACAGCATATGAACCAACTACGAAATGTCACACAGATTGCTGTTTATGTCTGTGTTTTATAATTAGTTTATCAGTGTATTAAACACTGAGAGGACAAGAATCAGTCCTCCTCAATCCTAGGTGACTTTTGTACACAGCATTCTTTACAGTTTGACATCCAAGTCCTTGAAACCTTGCATGAATGTGGCTTTGCTATGGTCCAGTTTGAACAAGAGGCTTGGAGGGCATGCTATTCTCTGTCTTAAATTATCGCTATGAAAATTGCTGAAGGAGTTCATGTATCCATGAATCTGGAGATCATGGGACAGGGCAGATACCTTGGTGTTTATTCCAACTCATGCAGCACAATCTTCAGTAAGAGTCCCACAAAGAGGGACAATCCCAACAGGTCTGGCAGTTTTCATTGTGCTGTCTGGACTGTTTTTCCATGCTTTCCCTTAAATATTTTGTGGCAGGACTAATAAACAAGACTATGAAAATGTAAAGTTTTGCTCAATAGGCAAGATCACTTTTAGGGATTGGCTATAACTAGAAAGCTGGCAGAGTATATAATTTTTCAGCCTTCTTGAATTAACATTCATCATACTATCAATCATCTGGTCCATAACTCATTCTTTACCCACACAGGGTTTACTTTTCCATATAACGTATTTTTGATTTCTAGAAGTTAAGACCCTGTTTGCTACATAGAAAACCAGTAGCTGTCATCTTTCTCAAAAAGGTGAAAAAAAAATCCAGTTTATAATGAGCCACATGTGATATTTTGAAAAAGAGGGAGGAAAAAAAAAAGATAAGCTTTCATATATCCTTTGTATGAAGAAAATGAATTTCAAAATTCACGCCACTGAGTTAAAAGGCTGCCAGCTCATTTAAACCTCCAACATCTCAGACCAGTTCTGCAAGTGAATCACAGTAGACTAGCGGGCTGCTATTTGCTCCATCCTTAAATGTTATTTAAAGCTGCCTACGACCAGAGCTCCAACTCTCAGAGATTTAAAAGAAGGAGCATGAAACAGCTGTTCATTCTTCCATTTCCAAGAAACACATTTCAGATGATCCATGCTTTCATTTAAAGTTGAAAGCCCCAGAATAAATACGCCTTGTAGGCTAAGCAAAAGTTAATTTGCTATCAGTTGCCAAGGCAGCCACTTGCCAATGCTCCCAGTTTTAGCAAAATGCTGGGCAGAAACTGTAGCAAAAATAAGGGGGAAGTAGGACTGAGATTCATGAATAGCATTACCTCACAGAAAAGCACCATTTCTAAACAGACCCTGGTTCTAATCCATCAAGAAGGAGCAGAGGAGTTCTAAAAACACCTTGGAATTACATTTATACGCAATTGTGTGGAACAAATCTAATTATATTCACAATTATAACACTTATTTTTAGCAGATACAAACTGCTAAAATGCATAATGTAAACCACAGTATAAGGAGTGAGAAATGAATTCAAAGACTGCAGGAAAAAGGTCTTTATCTGAAGTTAAAAATGCAGAGAAGGAAGAAAATGATGTATTTCAAAACATTGTTTGGAGGGAGGTTCTTTTTCTTTGTTTTGGGTGATCACCGAGTTTCTGAATTATTTTGCTCAGATAAAGCAAAAGTTCCCTACAACATGGAGGGGTTACATCTCTTAAGGAAGAATTATACCACACATTTGGACAAGAAATGAGACAACAAGAGAAAGAGCAAGATCTGTCCAGTCCCTGCACAGAAGCACATGGCCAGGAGGCATCACTAAAGGGAGTTAACACAGGCTTTGCCATGCTTGAAAAAAGCGTGCTGCTATGTCACAAAATGTGAGATTTATCTCACATAAAGGCTGATCCAAACTAGTGCTGCTGACTTTGTACTCAAGACATGGAAATAGGTGGCTTCAAAAGCACCTTGCTGACTTTAGGTGCTCGTTACAGGGTGTAATTAATATTTTCAAAATATTTCTGTAGCTTCATTAACTATAGAAGGAAGCTGTGGAATCAACTTACACTGAAAGCCTGAATTTTGATCAGCTACGATTAATTGAGTAAAATCTCACTCTTTACACTGAGGAACATGAAGAGCACGAGTCAAAGTAGCTGGCTGATTTCAGATGTAGAACAGCTGATGGTGTCCTTCCACAACCATGTTTAAGCAGTCATGTTATTCTAACATTACTTACTATTCAGTATTTTACAGCAAACAATGATATCTGTAATATTTTGGAAGGGTCTTAAGAAGGTCACAGGGGAGAAAGAATGAATATATTTTATGATCTTGATAACATGGAAAGTACCATTTTATGAATAGTCCTTATGCCCTGTCCAACTCTTTCAAATGCTTGTGCACTGAGGGGAATGAGGGGAATTCTTGCCTGCTGCAGCAAACAGCTTTTTCCTATCCTGACAGCCAATATATGCCTCAATGCAAGCCCAAAACCACAGGGAATTGCCTATGACAAAACCTCCTAATCCAGGAGTTCTTGCATCTATTGCAGAAAGCCATTTAAACCTGACAGGCTGCCTGGAGCACATCCACCAAACATGGTTTACAATTAGTTGTTGATTTCCGTAGTGGTTTCTCATGTTCTATGCCCATAACCCTATCATGGAACTGTTACCTAAGGAAACCTCTGGGTCCCGGAATAACCTACATGCTGTGGCTACTGGCAGTCCCTAAAAGTAAGAGAGCAACCTGTACGTATGCTGGTCTCTCTGTCACTTCCCAAGTACAACTTAGAAACAGATGTTCCCATTGGCACCATTATGAAATCCTCACTAGCCAAGTGAGAGGAACTTTTGTCTGAACTGGCTGAGATATCAAGTCCAAACTGAGAAAGCAAAGCCTCCTGCCACAGTTACCATAAGACCAGATGTGATGTCACCCGTACAAAACCAAGTTTATCCAACAGTACAGAGCAGGAACAGAGACATCTGCATTAGTGTAATGAGTTAAAGTATCTTTGTCAGAATAGGTATTTTATTTTTTGTCTACAGTAGTTATTGAATCCTTGCAAAACTTTCCCATTTTCCCCTTCCCTTTTGATTGGCATAGAAAATGGCATTTCTGACAAGGACACAGAGACACTGGTTGAACATCCACAGTTATTTTTTTGATGTGTAGGTTTGCAGGACTAAATATGCACTTCGTAATTCTGCTGAGACAATACTTGAACCACTAAAAAAGGATTGGGTGGACCTAGATTATTATTCAGTGTAAATAAAGGTAGCACATCCTGAATCTGTACAAGTCTCTCAGACTTATAGAACGCTTGTGGCAGAATAGACGGTAATAAAAAATATGCGATGTTGTATGGGTGACTGAATTGTGCCTCATGAGCATTTTGTGTGTAGCTCCTGGCCAGGATAAGATGTTACGACCTGTTGGTAGAAATAGCATGAGGTCTTCTGGATAAGAAGTAGGAGGTCTCCTAGATAAAGACTGTTGAAGGGAAAAGAAGTTGACAACCTTGGCAATTGATGGCATATTCAGCTTCATGAGAGAACAGTGAGTCTACCTACTTCCTCTAAACTAATGTCATACTCAGTGAATTTTGTCATGGATGATATAAAGATCTTGGTATGTGTCTGATTCTGGCAGGATAGCTACCAGTAACACACAGCATCAATTCCCATCTTATTTGAAGTGAACCTGCTATATGAAGTTAGCACTGCTCAAGATATGTCTCTTTCTTAGGCCAGTTCTCCAGATGGTTTAACTCCATGAAGTTGAAGTAGCACCTGAATTTATGAAATAAAACTGAATGTAAAGCACCAGAATAGTAACTGGGAAGTAAAAATGAGGTTACTGAGTGTATTTTACACAGATTCTACTTCATTTCAAATGTTAGAGCTTCTAAAGGTCTATAATTGAGCAATTATGACTGAGAGAAAAGAATGATCATTTGTGTGTGTTATAGAACAACGATAGACCATTAATTGAAAGAATAATTACCTTTCATAGTTGTTTTATGGGGCAGACAGCTTCTAACATAATGCTAGAAACAACACTCAGGGCATTATTTCCATCAAATCTTTTTGGATGAATTGCACTATTGTTTATAGTTACTCCATCTACCCTCAAACAGCAAATTTAGGTACTTGTTTCCATGGAGCAATCTCTCACTTCAATCTTGCATTTACTCCTTCACAACACAGAAACTGTTTCCTGCCTCCACTACTCATGTTGCTTGGAAGTCTACTCTGACTGTAGTGCTGTTAGGAATATGGACCTTCAGTTGGACTAGAAGAATCTAGCCTAGCTGAGCCACTACATAAACATATCTACTGAAATGATTGAGGCTGCTCTGTTGAGTAAGTGTTTGCCAGTATTCCCCACAGAGCTACCAGGATTGGTCCAATGAAGGCGAGAAGGCCTCTTGAACATAATTACTGATATTTAATGAGAATAAAGATAGAAGACTCAAGACTCTAGAAATAAATGTCTCCCTTGCAAATGAAATACTATATGGATATGATTAATATTGTTTATGAAAGCAACTTGATCATTAAAAAGTATTTGACATTTCAAAGATTATTTTTTTGACTGAGTACCCTTATTTATTAATACAAATGCAGATACATGTTCATTATGAATTAACTTACACTTTGAACTCTTGAATTCTCTTTGTCTCTGCAAACATACATTGTTTTCTTTGAGACTAGAAAGTTTGGCAAGTGGTAATCTTGGCACCTGACTTCTTATTACTTTTTTTGGTGGTCTTTGTCCCAAAGCCTCTAATGCTGAACGCAAGTTTGGCTCATACAAAATATGTTTCTTGGAAACATAAAGATGGACAGATGCTTTGGACTCATTATTTGCACATGAGGTTTTCTGTGCATATATATGCAAATTAGTGGGTTTATATGCATATATTTGAGAATGTGATCCTGTTGTGAATTTCTAGCATTTTCTTTATTCTTAACAATTACCTAGTATTTTGAATAATCATCTAAAAACACCATTTATTGTTATATTTTACTCTGCTGACATTAGGAACCAAAAATCTGGTGGACCTGACTTCAGAAACTTTGTGTCTTAAGGACTGGTCCAAGTAATTTAGCAATTTTTCAGAGAAATAGCTATCATAAATCAGTTGTTCATAATTATCTGAGGTCACTCTCTGCTTTGAAGGTGTTTGCAGTAAGTCATAATACCTATTAACAAATTCACCTTTCCCATTTTCTTTGTAAAACAACTGCAGAGGGGACTGAAAATATTCATCCAATTGTCAGGTCTGATTGGTGAGTGACAGTTATCCTCTTCTTTTTCTTTTTAATCTTCCTTTTTTCACCCATAATAACAGTTAGTGGGGGTTTCTAATAAGAATGCTTAAGAAAGTTAAGTCTAGACCCCCAAACATGTTTAAGTATGGTAATGTTTTATTTCCAGTGATCCTAATCTCTAGTAGTATGCTGAGCTGCACCACACCATAGTGGTGGGGTAAGCAGATTTAAAAGGGGTTGATGGTGGCCTCTTCTTACAAGCCATCTTATTAGAACCAAGGTAAGACCATCTTTCAGAGATAAAAATTTGTGAGAAAGCAATCTCAAATGAAAGTATTAAAAATGAGAAAATGTAAGTGATGATCTACTAAACTCCTTGAAGAGGTATTTCTGTGAGAAATCAAAGATTTAATAGAGGCAAAGTTGTAAACATACTTGAGGTAAATACTTTGATCAGAGAAAAAAGAGGATTTGGTGGCTTCCTTATAGAAATACTCTGTGGATAATCCAGTAATTTGTATAGTTTAGCACTGCCTGAATTGAAGCTTTGAATTCTGAAAATAAAATTACTCAGAACAGGGTTTTTCCTTGATTTAATTGGAACTATGAGGAAAACCCCTGAAACTGAGGTTGTTTATCAAATTGGCATTTCCCATGTCTGCATTTTTAGAATCACTGCAACACTTCAGTGATGGAAATTATTCTGTATTTATGATGTAGGATCTCACCTCCTGGATGGGGAATGTCACCTAAATCTAGGAAAGGATCAAGCAGATCCTGGTATATTGAATGGTTTCTTAAGGGATAGAGGAAGGAGAACAAACCAAAAAATACAAACAGAAAGATTAGTATTTCATCTTTGGAAAGTGAGTTTTCCATTGAAGAATATTTCAAATGATAAACCAGGCCCACAATTTGTTTTAACTACGGAACTTGTCTTTTTGTGCTGCTTGACTGCAGCACAGATAACAGTGCCTTCCCAATGGGTTTAACATTTATTACCTAGGCATTTATTCATCTGCATAAGCAAACAGAAAAACCAATAATCTTTTCATTGACTTCAGTGAGCTCTGAGAAAGCCCCAGGATCATCTGAGCTGTAAACTGGTTTCATATATGTTGTTTCCTGGATCTGCCGAAGGTTGCCCGTAAGCAAGGTGCCTTTTCTAAGCTTTCAGACTGCAGAAGAAAGGATTCCTTGGCCTGCACCCTCCGGTCAATCAAAAAGAAATCTTGACAGTTCCCATAAAGGCCAGCAAACAAGATGCTGTTGAATCAAACATTACCAAAGTGCTAAACAGCCTTTTGACACCACGAACCTGACACACACAAAAAATTCAGGAAGAATAGTGTATATAGATGTTTAAATTCCAGATTCTGGCATCTCATCTCCATTTTCTCCAAGGAAACATCTTAATGGCCACTGGCTCTGATGAGCTGGTGCTCACACAGCAGGAGGTGAGAGAAAGGGAGAGAAAAAAAGCACAACGAATCAAGCACCTCATCAGTAACAGGAGGCAGACAGAGCCAGAATGTGACATATATCGCAGTTCTGCTTTTGCAAATTGCTTTGCTAATTAGTAGTCAAACTAAAATAACAGATTCTGTGAGTTTTGCCATACTTCCCCTCCCTTCATCCTCCTCTATAGTACAGTTGTATTGTGTCTCTCCGGTCTCCTACTGAGATGAATGGGAAAAGCTGATCCTACTGTACTAATTTAAAACACAGGGAAATGCTAGAGATAAGGATTACAGCCAAATAAATCTGTGCTGTGTCAGGGTCAATAGGAGGGGAAGGTATGTGAACTGGGAGGGAAAAAGATATAAGACAGAGAAAAAGAGAATCATAGATTCAGAGGCTAAAAACCCCACTGGTTTATATCAATAAAGTATATTGTTGCTTAGCTCTTATGAGTGGAGTGCATGACTCCATCTGCATCAACATCTTGATTATAGTAAGGGAAGACAGAAAAAACAAAAAAGAAAGAGAAATAGCCCTGAGGTGTAGGAACCTCCACCAAAACATGGATTAGTATGAGCTGAAAACAGTTGTTTGAAGCCAGACTTCTCTCAGCGAGTCTATTTTGACCATGGCAGTAATTGATGAGTGACTTCCCTGTCCTTATGTCAACCCACAAGGTTTTTGATCTTGTTTTCTCCCCCTGTCCTGCTGAGGAAAGGGAGTGAGAGAGCAGCTTGGTGGGCACTTGGCAGCCAGACAAGGTTAACCCACCACAGAGACTAGTGAGAGAATACTCACAGCATTGAGAGGGCTCAGCTAGAACCCCATGAGTTTTAATGTCCCCCAGATTTGGCTTCCCTTAGCAATAAGTGTGCACCTCTGAATTTGGAATAGCTACGAATTTGGAATAGCTACTTGAACATGTTTGTCTGAGCAGTTTCCTGGTTGTCTTGTATATTTTTGAGCTACAACTTATGCTTCAGCTTTAAAAAACTATGATACACTTGAACACACTGCAGTGAAGCACAGCAGTGGTAGGAGTATGGAACAAATGCAGCAAAGTCTTTTTCTGGGGCTCTTCAAAATATTTGCAAGTAAAGAACAAGCAACATCAAATTAACCTATTCCAGGGGGGCTTGGCAAAGCACAATATATTTTCTTTTAACCTGTGTTGGTATCAGAAGATATATGGCACTATGTAGAGCTGCAAAGATATACTTAAGTTAGCTCTGCAACACAGAAGCTATTTTATTTATCCACAACTCTTATCAATCATATTTATTCTGAGCTGACTCACTTCAGTAAGAAAGGCTGCAACCCCTTCTTCTGGGCTTTCTTGTGAAGAGGTCTGTTCTTGTTGACTCAGTGACTGCTTGCAGTCACCCACACAGGAACCATGTTGTCACATTTCTAGTTTGTATATGTGTTATCCACCCTCATCTTCAATATTTTTGAAGGAGAAAACCACATAGATATATTCCCCCACGCAAGATCACTAACAGTTTCTATGGCTCCTAGAACACAGCAGCCAGCAACTTAGATTCTGTCCCAGAAGTGCTAAAAGAACAGCATAGTTTTACTGTTATATGTTTTTCCTATACACACTATTCATCTCTTGAAGGGCAGCTAGTCTTGAAGGACAACTGTTAATGTAGCTTTTGTTTTTGCAAGGGAGCTGACTTGTTTCTTTGGTTCAGGAAGATCCTATTTCACTGCATATGGTTCTCCTTGAAAAACAGTTTTGTTATTTATCAGTACAGAAATTAGTCTTATAAATGTCCAAACCATGAAAATCTTCCCTTGTGACCATCAAGTTGAAGCTTCTTTTTTTCCTTCTCTATCAGTCTTACACTGTTACCTGCACTGAAAGAAGGTTGCTTCAAGACTGTGCCATTTCCTGGCCTGGTGCTCAGAGAGACTGTATGTGTTGTTTGTAACTCAATTCTCTTACTTTCTAAATAAGTGGTTCAATCACTGTGGTCTAAACTTATGCACCCAAGGGTTTGTTTGCTTCTTTTTATCAGCTGGACCTAGCACAGTGGTTTTCAGAATTTGATTTGTAGAATTCTATGTCTGAGAGACTTACAACCTGAAAGAGTTTGCAGAGAAAAGTGGCCTATTGGACTTGTACCCTCGTTACAGGCATTCACATTTCTGCTTGTAAAAGGTATAACATGCTACACATCAGAAACAATTAAAACCAACCTCTTTAAAGAGCTCCTTCATCAGCCTGTAAAACCCATGAGTTTTCCTCTAGAAACACCAAGATCTTTATAATGTCAAAAGCAATAGTAAATGTGTAGTCTGCCAGAAGCATTTTTCTGAGCCACATATCCACTGTCTAGACATTGTGATGTTCTTTAACTTGAGCCATGAAAAGGACATTTTGAATAATACCTCAGACAGAGGAAATTTTAGTACTTTAAAAGCATGTGACAACGGGCTTTGATGCCTCACAGAATGAGTTGCAGCTTCTGAAAGCTGCAGTTCAGGCCCTGGAGCAACCACATCCTTTGTGAGTCTTGTTCTCCCTTCTTTTCAGGATGATCTCAGAACTGAACTGGGAGCTCAGTTGTGCTCAGGGCTGGTGGGCTGGAGCACCTCCCACAGGAAGACAGGCTGAGAGAGTTGGGGCTGCTCAGCTTGAAGAAAAGAAGCTGTGTGGAGACCTCAGAGCAGCTTCCAGTATATGAAGGGGGCTACAAGGATGCTGGAGAGGGACACTTCATCAGGGACTGTAGCGATAGGACAAGCGGTGATGGGTTTAAACTGAAACAGGGGAAGTTCAGGTTAGATATAAGGAAGAAGTTCTCTACTATGAGGGTGGTGAGGCACTGGAACAGGTTGCCCAGAGAAGCTGTGGCTGCCCCCTACCTGGCAGGGCTCAAGGCCCGGACTGGGTTTTCCGGTAATTGGTCTAGGATGAGGTGTCCCTGCCTATGGCAAAAGGGTTGGAACTAGATGATCTTAAGGTCCTTTCCAACCCAAACCATTCTATGATTGCTTACACCTCAGGGAGAGTTTGTAAGATCAAGGTGGTTGCACAAAACCAGAATATTGCTTGTGCCTTGCAAATTATATGAATGCTCTTCTGGCAATTTTACGAGAATATACTTTCATTCTTAAAGGGAGGGGGAGAAAGAAAACAAAATCTCATAAGGCTGTATAAATCACAGTCCAAGAGAATGGCTTTACTTCACACAGAAATGTTCTTTATACATGAGCCCCTCTCTTTTAAAATAGGACAGAGAAAGGAAGGAGGACTGGCTTTTACATGATGTCATGTTGGCTATTTTCTTCATTGCAGCATCTTCAGGGATGGTTAATCTGCTAATCAGGATTACATAGTATGAGGAATGCCTATAGAAAGCATTTCTTTCACTCCTTTAGCCATTTATAGGCAATGAAAAAAGGTTTCCATTGTTCTCTGTCATGATTTGACCTGGCACCATGCTAAAACTGAAGTGTTTATTGGCCCTTGTTAGCACAATATTTGAGCACCTAATAAAGTTAATGGCTTCTGTCTCCAAAGCAGGAATGAATCAGAACAGAGCCATTAACTGGAGATTGGGAACAGAGCACAACAACTTGCCCCAGCATTGTACTGGAAATCTGCACAAGAACAGAGCTTGGAGTCAGCCCCTCAGCCAGCTGTTTGGCAGATACTTGAGAAGAAAATAAGCAGTGTTTGAAAGACAGGATCGAAAAGCCTGTTCCAAGTAATTCTCCTCAAAATCTGAGACCACAGTTATAAAGTCTAGGTTCTCAGTTTCTGATGTCATTCAGAAACGCCTGGTAGGCTGGGAACCACTGCAAAAAAGAAATCATCTGTTGAAATAAGTCACCATACGTAATGACAATATAAGTTATTAGGTTAAGTTTGCAGGCTCTATGTGCCTGTTGCACTTGGACTGTGTCTCAGAGGCTGAAAAAGATATGTTCTGGATTTAAATGACCATCATTCAAGTCACCAAGTGTACAGAGAGTGTTTTATGTAGGATTTTTAAAGTGACTGTAATCACTAAGTGCATTAGGCTTTAATGGAATTACAATCCTTTAAATAAAGGTGGGAAGAGGGCATCATCCTTTAAAAGCCTGGGAAGGAAATTAAAGCTTGCTTATTCAAGAATAACTGCACCTAGAGTGAAAATCATGAGAACCAGCTTTATTGTAAGAAAGAATCCCTAAAATGTTCGTTAAGCTAACTATGATTTCACTCTTTTGTTTATTTGCTTCCATTTCTAAATTATCCTTTTTTCCATGGACAGGTGGAAGCCTTTTAAAGTATTTATTAGCCAAAAATATGATAGCATTTTAACAACTTTTTAATTCCACTTGGCCAAATCCATTTAAATGCAAAAGTATCCTCAGAATGCTTAAACATATATATGAATATTTTATAGGATATTACGGTGGACAGTGTATGTACAAAAGAAAAGCTGCCTTTACTGGACTGAATCATGACTGTTCTTTTGTTTCTGGTGTGCTTCTGATGGCCAATTGCTGTTTCACCTCCACTTGAATTTAAAGAGTCTACAAAAAGGTTTTCTGCTGCTTTCCTTACAAAATGCACCAGTTTATAGGCCTAGTTCTAGATCTAAGTGATGCCCATCACTGCTTTAAGGATCTCTCTAAATTCATATGTTCTCCTGCACTGACGTTGCTCAGGGAAAACAACTGCTTGGGTTTTATCAGAACTCGTGAGGTCTCACTCTTGCCATAGTCCCTCAGTGTTTCACTGTCTTTGATAAACTGTTCCTCACAGCCAGGGAGTCAGAAAGAGTTCAGACAAATAAACAATGTGCTTTTCTTCTACTGGAACTAAACTCAAACTATTATTGTGAGGTTTAGTTGTATTTAAATAGGAATTGAATTATAATTATTCTAATTACAATTGAATCAGAAGCAGGACTTCTACTGAGTTGGAAACCCCACTAGTTAAGCTACTTGATACTTTTAGAACTCAAAAATGTTGGAATTGCTGTTTTAATTGGAAATGACATGGAAAATAAATAAATGCATGGAAAACTGCCACTTTTTCACTTTCAAAAAGATCTGCAACTTGTTCTCAGATAGACTGGTTGGTGTGACTAAGCAGAATTCAGCCCAGCATTTGTAGTCTCACTTGGATTCTTCACACTTTCCATCCATTTACTTCAAAATAAATAATGATACATAGATAGACATTTAAATCAATGGCACTGGAGATGATAAAATAACATGGCTTGTATTTCCACTGGAAATTTTAACTATTTTGTGGGTTTTTTCAGTGATTTTTTTTTCTTTTTAATTAGTTTTTGGAAGGAAAATGTAAAATCCAACCCAGAAATACCTTCTTTATTTCCCTTTTGTTTTTTTTTTCTTTCTCTGAAACTGATTTATATGAAAGAAAGATTTTACCTCAGCTTTGTTGTTATAAAAACTCTAAGTTTTAAATAACAAGTGGCCCACAAAGGTAACTTTTACTGTAACTGAAGATGGTTCTCATTGATTTCAGGGAGCAGTGGATAGGCCCTTATATTTTCAAACATTACTGAAGGCTGTGGGGATGTGACCATGGTAAAGATAAGAGGTGAAAATCTTTCTTCCCAACACAATGGATTTTCTTAACTTAACCAATTAGTGCAATATCTATCTGTCTATCCATCTAGGTAGTACAAAAATGTATATAGGTAAATTCTGGAAATATGAGCTGGCAAATGTGTGATTTGCAAAACATGAGATATGAAGTGTTAGTCTTGACAATCAAGGTCAGCTGACTTTCTTTGCTTTGCCATAATGCAACTGGAAATATAGTTTCATCCAAATAACACTTATTTTCTAGGTCCATTCCATTTCCATTGTGGGTTTGCTCAGGGAAGAGTTTCTGATGAACTGAGCTTCTCAGTTTTTCCTCCCATAATTATTTGTGTGTTGCTGTTGTTGTTTTAATTTGCTTTAGCTTTTTCCCCTAACTAAAATCCCTAGGTATCTCACTTTTCAGATAAGGTACAAATTATTACAATTAACTGCTACTAAAATCACAAGAATGAAAAATATTAAAAACCGGACAGACAATTCATCATAGTAGGTGCTCCGTAAACATACATAAAACAGATGGTCCCTGCTCTAACAAGTTTAACTTTTATAAATACCTGTTCTGAATCTTGACAGTATTACTTCAAAGGATATTGTGTTCTCTCTTTTCTTCAAATCTATTTAAGAATAAAGGCGTCACATAGCACTAATATATCCTGTCTCCCTAGACCTCCCAAATTTATGCTCTCCCACTGCATGAGATACCAGCCACCATGTGATGGGAATATGAAGAGCTTTGTGAAAGACACCTCTCTAGTGCAATAGCATGATACTTTAAAGAAGGGCTTAGAAGTATCTGAAATCTTATCTGTGATATAAAACCAGTCTCTTTCTGCTACCACTGATTTACTCCTCTTAAAACCAGGTGAGTCTGAACAGGCACAGATCAGGCTTTGCATCAGATGGAGGAGTCCCAGAGCTGAAGGCACCTCTGCAAATAAATGAGATCCAGGGATATGAGAGAGAGTAAGTTGCGAGTTATACTCCAGTGTGTGAGCAAGAGGTGAGTGAGAAAGGGGAGATATTTTTTTCCCCCTTAATCTTAATTTTCTGAGGAGAATACTTCATTATGTGTCAGTCTCTCCTTCCGCTCCCAGGACACTCTTTTCTTTCCCCAAGATTCTTCCATGTTAGATGATCTCAGTGTGTTTTAATGAAAAGTTCCAATTTTTGAAGCAAATTCACACTTCTGACCAACAAAAGCACAATTCCTGAACCCCACAATTTTCTTGAAAAAATGTGCCCAGGCTCTAAGGAAAATTTCCAAATAGATATAATAGACCTGGGAAATGTGATCATATCTTTACGTCTTGGATGTCCATAGCAACTGCTGTTTCATTTCCTTAGCTGAAATGCATGAGACTTGGTTCAGTCCTCTCTGGTGCCTATACTTTCAGTATTTACAGTCTTGAATACACTGTTGACTCCCAAGAGAGTGAAGGGGTTCTTTTTCCCAGCTACTATAGTGATTATTCTACCACTTGTAGTCTTATTGAAATGTCAGAGAGAAAGCAAATATGGGAATGCAGAGAATCCACAAATAAGGAAAGCGAAGAAAATCTTTGTTTAAATGCTGTGAAGGCTGAGTTTTGCACAGCTCTAATCTTTGTTTATAACACACAAGGAACTAGACTCTAATAACATCTAGGCACCAGTTCAGACTGACTAAAGCAATGAAAACCTGATTTAAGACTCCCACAGCACCATCAGCTCAACCCTGTTACAAGTAACAATTATGAAGGCACTTTGTTAGATGATTAGGTGAAATATCTGACAGGCTTCTCAAGATGAAAATACTGTAAATTAAGCACAAAGTTTTTTAATTTTTTTGATGTGTGCTCCTCTTATTTGCAGTGAGACTCTCTCAAACTTCTTGAAAATAACTTGTTTTGATAATGACACAGGTCAAGGGAATGTTAAAGCTCATTCCAAGAGATGCAGTATTAATGTGTTCAAGGAAACTAACAGAACATCTCCCAGACTAAATAAAACTGCCTTTTTCATTTATTTTTTTTTTTCCGCCAGATTTAACAGTCTTTGTAGATCAGACTAATAGCTTGTTCCACTCATACACACACACACACTGCTTGGATGGGGTAAAGGCAAGTGATGATATTTGAAAAACAGCAGGGAAAAAATGAATGTGTTAAGAGTTCAGAGTTAAGTATAAATCTGACTTAGAGGTAAAGATCAGGCTGTATTTGACTTCAAAGGCCCAGACAAAAATCTAATATGAGAGCTTTTCTAACACTATCTTATCATAGGCACAAGTTTCTGCTTCAACTTTCAAAAAAAATTTATAGTGTAGCTGTGCATTTTCCCATAAAGTTTGTGAGTGCCATGAATTTCAGACCCATGAGTTGGCTGCTTTGAGAATTTTAGCTTGTATGTCTCCTTGTGAACAGAGCAGGTGTCTGTGAAAACAATGCCCAGCTTTGCAGCAAAATTACCTTAGGTAAGGATGATAAATCCATAAGGAGGGCAGACAGCTAAGTACTTTATTTACCATCTTCACTGCTCATCAAATTAACAGCAAGGCCATGATGTCATAAAGGTATGTTACTCTTACTCTACATGTTACGTTTTTGCAACATGCAGAAAAGCAGTGACATAATAAAATGACAAAATAAAGCTTTCCTTGTTTGGAGTGCAAAGCAGTGATTTCTATATTTTAATTTGTACAAAAAGAAAAAAATCTAGGAAAAAAGACCCTAACAAACTTTGAAATGTTTCAGGCATGTTCGAAGGTATCAGAAGGCATCTTAAGTCTCCTGATCAATTGGTTTTGTAGAGCTCACTTGTCTACAAGTACATCATGGTAGCAGCGTGAAATGTAAAGCAATAGCTAACCTTTCTCATGAAGCATACCATTTCCCAAATGCTACTTATATTTATATTTAACCATTAAAACATTCCTCAGACATAACCACTAAGCCCCCAGTAATCACATGGTTACTATTACACACATTCCGTGAACCTGTTTTCATTAGTGCGGCTCTTTCAGGAAGAACAACTGTCATTTTTCCTTTCAATCCTTACTACTACAAGTTGGACAGCATTTCCCTGGGAAAGAACTTTTTTCTTTGAAAACTGTAGCCATTTGTTTTAGCTTCAAAGATGGAAGCAGCACTCATATTGAGCTTTTACTTAAAATTGGGTGATTATTTGGTCTCTAAATCATTTGCCCTTTAACATCTCTGAAAAGTGTTAAAGATTTGAATTCCTGCGTTCCCCTATCCTTTTCCTGTTTCTTTTTCTTATAATTATGAACAATCAGTGTTTAGCCTATACAGTGAATCAAAATTTAGGGATATCTACTCTCCAGTCTTTGCAATAATAATGTGAGGAGCTGGCCTATGAATGAACAGCAAGGTTTTCTCCTTTTTTGCTATCACTCATCTGTCAGCATAGGCTGTTCTGCCTGCACGTTTACTAGTGTGTGGTAGGGAGTTGCCCCAGTGCTTAACTAAATATTACTGTAGTAGTGTCGAGTACTCCTCAGAAATAAACTGTGAGCATTGAGCTGAAACAAGCTCACCAGGTAACCTGAAGGAAGTGTGGTTTACAAATCACTTCAAATAGCTCTTTCTGCATCAGATTGTTGTCACGTGTATCATGAAGAGCAATCATCAGCCACTACAAAATATGTAGCTTTTTTCTTTCACCATTTGGTTTTCTCCGAGGCTTTGTCATTTAGTCACATGGTTGACATGTTATAGTTTCTGACAAAGCCAGTAGCTATTTTTGGAGCCAGATAATTACTTTCCAGTTCTATGTCTTTATATTAAGCTGATGGCCAAGAATATCTTCTTGAAATCATATTAATCTTTGTGCTAATGATATAATTTTATTACTACCTTTTCACCATAGGAGAGATCTATTCTTTAAAGACAGCTTCAGTTTCCTGAATTAGAAAGGTCTGGATTGCTTTTTGGTTATTTAATGAAACCACCCTAAAGTTCATAATTATTCAGCAAATGGAATTTTGTTTCTGGAGCAGTTAGCTGTTCTGGGAAAGGCAACAAATGGGGACACAACAATAAATTCCCCCTTAAATATTTTCCTGTGCATAAGTAGAAACAGGTCTGTACACATATATAATTACTTTTAAAATTAAATTCAGAGTCATTTATATATTCTAGCTACTATCAGCAATGAAATGGCTGGTTTTGTCCTCGGTAGCTTTACCAGCAGCTTATGATAGGCAATGAAGATTCTCCCCACTAGAAAAATTTTATAAAAAAAAAGAACAAAAAAAAATTAATGCCTAAGGATTTTTTTTCCATTTTCTACTTTCTGTTTCTTATTCCCTTCTATTGTGAAGTAGTGTTTTCTCAGCTGCTGGTGCTGAAATGCACTTCATATTTTGAGGGGGTTAAGATCAGACTGATTGACAATGATATATATAACTGGAACAAACCTTACATCATAGACAAAAATAGGACAAACACCAAGATATTTGACAGTGATCATAGACTCCCAAAAGCCTTGTTTTGTTTTTTGATGGCTTTATCTGTTTATGCCCACATGACACCCCAAGTAAAAATTCTGACTATTAAGGAAAATATCTTTACTATTTCTTAAAACTACATCCTTTCAACTTTTTTAGAAAATTCTTGATTTTAAAAATGTTCTTCAGAATTCTTCCTGAGTTATTCAAAGAGTCATCTTAACTTACCCATTGTGGTATTTCAGATATTACTCTTTGGATCATGGTAGATTCAATGGTTATACCTTAGGGTTATCCTCATATCTAAAGAACCTCATTGCTTTATGAATGTGTCTTGACCTGTGCTTCAGCATGAATTTCTGGTAAGCTTGAAAATTGCCTGTTCACTTGTCCTGGGTTCAGCTACAGCAGTCATTTTTTCTCCTCCTTAGTAGCTGGTGCAGTGCTGTGGTTTTGACTTTCAGCCTGGGAACAATGCTGATAACACCGATGTTTTTAGTTGTTGCTAAGTAATGTTTACTCTGACCAAGGACTTTCTCAGTCTCATGCTTTGCCAGAGAGGAGGGGAAGCCAGGAGGAAGCAGAGACAGGACACCTGGCCCAAACTGGCCAAAGGGGTATTCCATACCACAGCACGTCATGCCCAGTATATAAACTGGGGGGAGTTACCTGGAAGGCCCAGATCGCTGCTCGGGTCGGGCTCAGCATCGGTTGGTGGGTGGTGAGTGGTTGTGTCCTCTCCCCTTGTTATTTCCCTTATCATTATAATTGGTAGCAGCAGTGGTTTGTATTATACCTTAGTTACTGGACTGCTGCAATCTTAACCTGTAGGAGTTACATTCCTTCAATTCTCCTCCCCATCCCTTCAGGAGTGGGAGGATGAAAAAAGGTGGGGAGTGAGAGAGCGGCTGTGTGGTTCCGAGTTGTTGGCTGAGCTTAAACCATGCCACTAGCTTGAACAGTGAGTTTTGTGGTTTAGTTATTTTGTACTGACCTGTTGATGAGCAAAGTCTCATGGTGGCTTCTTTGTCCTCCCCAGGTTCTCTTTTTTTTTATTTTTTTTCATTATAGATGTAAATTCCCTCATGTTTTTGCAGAACAGTGTGAAGTAAATTGCTTTACATTGCAGCACATAACTGGTGAGAGGCACAGTTCTGTTCACCCCAAAAACCTGCCTGGACACCTGCCAGGCAAGAAACTAAGGAAACAGAAAGTCTTTGTGACAAGCAATGCATTACTTGCTTTTAACATACCATAAACTAGACTGGAACAGTCTGAAAACTGCAGCATGTAGGATGAAAGATGGAGAAGAATCCATTGTCCACAGTAGCCTACACAGCTTCTCTGACAAGATGGAAGAGATCGGTTATGAACAAAATCCAAGAACCTATGAATTGAGGGGAAGGTCCAGTTTTAAACATGTCAAAGAATAGCACAACACTAGGATCTCTAGTCACGTACCCACTGAACAGCACCAACACCCACGCTCCTTGCACTCTTTGATAGTGATGTGCAAGAACGGTTCAGTCCTGCTCAGCTTTGCTTTTTTGTTGTAGGTGGCAAGTAAATTTAATGTCCTGAAGCTACTGCTATTTAACTCAAGCTCTGTGTGGGAGTCAGCCAGAGTAACTATTTGCCCACACTGTGGAGACCTCCTTTTGCTTTAGAACTGAACTGAGTGGGCTGGATGCACTCCCTCTTCTAACTGGCATGACAAGTGTGTTCAGTTGGAACAAACACCACCCATCAGATAGAGTTGGCAACAAGCAACACTCCCAGATCATGATATTCCATGCTGCTGGAACCTCACAGTTGACTATAATAAATCAGTGACATCAGCCTCCTGTATAAAGGAATTAATTAGAAGTCTAATTTAGTATAATCTCAATCAGATTAATTCTCACCCTTTAATTTTTTTTTTTTTTTTTACTTCTTCAGAGAATAAAGAACATGAATGTTTTTTTCCATTCAACTTTCTATTTGATCATCAAATATTCCATGGATAAAGCCTTGGCTGGCAAGAACCTCAACAAATGTGTAAGATATTCATCCAAGTTGGGTGCTTTTTCGTGTTTTTCAAAGATCCAGAAAGAGAACACAGTATTATTGGAGGTTGTCATGGGAAATTTGAGCCTATCAAGTGCAAGTTAATATATGTGCTAGTGTAAACTACTTGTTCCATGAGCATGCTTTTGCACAACCATTAGATGATACACTGTACCTTGTTTAAGGAAGAATCTGATAGCCACATGTTTTGAGCAGCTGGGACAATAAAGGGATGGTTTTCATATATTTGATGAATAGGCAGTGATATTTATGTACATATGTTCATATCTAAAGATGTATATAAAGGGATCCAAACAAAATGGAAGTATTTATTCTTTGTTTTTCATTTATTTTTATAATCTCAGAATGAACCTCACCAGTAAGAAGGCAACACTGTATCTTGTGCTGGGTTGAGAGCTCCTACCTTTTGTTAATTATCTCATACTAAATTATTATCTACTCCCTCAACATTATTCAACAAAACTATTCATGTAATAGTAATAAAAGTGCATATATAGACACTGGGATTGGTCTGAAAACAATACACAAACAAGAAAATAAATGAAAAGGCTGTATATCCATTAAATTAATCACAAAGAATAACCAAGTCAGTTGCTGTCAAACAGGTTTAAGCAAAAGCCAGAAGGAAAGGCTAATCAAATGCTCAAGAAAGTGATGTGTCATTTTATTTCTACCTGTGCCAAAAGTGTCCTCTCTGCCCTCATTTGACCACAGCAATTTAATTTCTCTGTCTTCAGACTGTAAAATGGTGATGATGTTCTGTCTCTTCTGATTTTCAGTTCCTTGGTGTTATATCTTGCTTTAAAATGTTTTTGCTTGAGGCTAAGTGTAATTTAACCAAGAAATCCTGGCAGTGTGTTCTACAGCTGTGAGACATGTCTGTTGTGTTTGGACCACAGTTTGGTTAGGTCCTCTGCTCTGCCCGTATTGGCCATGGGACTTACAGGGAAATACTGGAGACAATGCCCAAGTTCCATAGTCATTACACAAGGAGGAGAGAAAGGATCTCATCCTGGCTTTTGATTGTACATTACTGAGAAATATGAGTAATAAGAAAAGTGATCCCTCAGCACACGCTTATAAAGGTCTGTATGGTGTCTTGTAATTCTTTTTATGTACTTTTCCCTGTAATATTTTAAGAGCTAATCAAAAAATCAGGCTTTTTTCTTTTGTTTATCTATATTTTTAAGAGCAGAATTTTTAGCACACATTTTTTAAAAAGAGGTGAGTTAAGTGCCTTTGCAAATCTTGTAGTAATAGGGATAAGGAGAATGTACATCTGCTGCACTCTTTTCTCTGCTGTTTTCACTTGTTTATTGTATTAAGTAATTTGTGTTCTTCATATTTATTCCCTTTCAAGATACTTAAAATTTCTGCCAAGTTGCTCTTGTTTTCTTTAGGAAAGGGAAGGGAAGTGGAATGGAAAAGGGAAGGGGAAGAGGAAATGGAGGAGCATATCTGAAGGAGGCCTACGAGGATGCTGGAGAGGGACCCTTCATCAGGGACTGTAGCGATAGGACAAGGGGTAATGGGTGGAAACTTAAACAGGGGAAATTCGGGTTAGATATAAGGAAGAAGTTCTTTACAGTGAGGGTGGTGAGGCACTGGAACAGGTTGCCCAAAGAAGTGGCAAATGCTCCATCCCTGGCAGTGTTCAAGGACTGGCTGGACAGAGCCTGTGGCAGGGGGATTGGAACTAGATGATCTTAAGGTCCTTTCCAACCCAAGCCATTCTATGATTCTATATTCCTATAGGCCAGAAGACATTAGTCTGTTTCACCTGAAAGAGGCTTAGGCGTAATATTTTGAGGTTAACACGTGACATACCCACAGTTATATCTTCATTGAAACATATCTTGCCCTTCCATTCTATGACATCTAAAATAAAATTGGGATAGAGAGAAGGCCAATTCTGATTGAACTCTGTATGGGTTACTTTATATCTACCTTTCTTTTCACTCACTGTGGTGATTGACCCTGGCTGGATGCCAGCTGCCCACCAAGGTGCTGCATCACTCCCCCCTCAACAGCAGGATTGGATGGGGGGAGAAAATAAGATGAAAAAGGTTCATGAGTCATGATAAAAACAGTTATAACAGAGCAAAAGCAAAGGCTGTGTATTGAACTAAAGGAAAACAAAACATTTATACATCAATTCCGATAAACAGGCAATGTCCAGGCATTTCCCAGGCAATAGGGCTTCAATATGTGTAGTGGTCGTTCCATAAGATAAATGCTGTAATAATGAAAGCCCTCTGCCCCTGATTTCTCCTAGCTTTATTGTTCAGCAGATATAGTTCACAGAAATTTTTAGACTGTTTCCCTAAGGAAACCAGACCCATGCTGTTTCCTCATCAGTCCCTAGCAACTTCTGACCCCCTTGTCCAGAGTTAACTGTTTAAAACAATGTCTGTCTTTCAGCACCAACCCTGCCACAACAAAACAGAGTGATGTATTTCAGATGGTGAATGCATCCAGAAGATACAGAATTCATTAGGGAGTAACACAAACCATTAATGGAACCAACTGCATAATGTTTCTAAAGGACACAGGCCACTGTATATTGCAATATTTTACCTTACATTGCAAATAGCAAAGCTAGAAAATACTGCAGTAAGTTAACCTGCTGTTGCAGTGCCAAAAGCCTTTCTCACTCAGCAAGAGTTCATGCCGCTGGCAGCTCAAGCCATGAACATTTATTTCAGGGCCACCTAAAAACTGCAGAGGACTGTGAAGATCAGAGTTGTTTCAGGACAGGTTTAATTATTCAGTAGAGTACTAATCCTGTCTTCAAACCAAAAGGAAATTTTACTCTACGGTGATCTCCTAATTTCATATCATTTTTGAACTGGAAAAGCTGGAGGTAGAAACAGAACAGAAGTAATCTGTGGAAGGCCTCATGCGTGACTGCTCTGATGAAGCAGGTTTTACTGGGCAGCATGAAGAAGCAAAGACTGACTTGTTTCCAAACAGACTGGAGACCCTTAGAAATATTCTTTCACCTCCGTACTCACTTGCTCTGGGGAAGAACCCATTGCTTCATAGAGGAGCATCAAAGACCCTCAGATCCTTACCTCCACAATAGCAGCATTGTAGGCTGCTTGTATATGGGCTGCCAAGTGCAATCAACTGCTAGTACCGTGTTGTGACTAGTTTTTGTGTCCTCCCACTTTCCACTGTCACCTTTCCTTGCAACTATACATGGACTTATGTGGAGCTGCAGTGTGGCCCTTCCACTTTCTCTTCAAGGCAACAAAAGGTCTGTCACAGCCTACTCCTTAGCATGGTAAAGGAGGATTAGAGTTCAAAGCAACATCAAATTCATCTGAACAAATAGATCCATCATTCCTGTGATGTGAAAAATGTTTTAAAAGAAGGCAGGAGGACCTCAAAAAGTTCAAAGGACTAATCAAATCACATTGATTTAATGCTTTTTGGAAGTGCAACTTGCTAGTATCTCATCCTGTCTTGCTGATGTAGAACAGTTCGTAAGGTAAGGTTCACTCTGGCTGTCTCACAGCTTGGCTTTGAATTTTCTTGCCTTCCTTCTATCTATTGATCCATTTCTTTGAACCCGAAGTTTTTTTTATGGGATAGCTTTTAGCATGACTTGATACTTCTAGATTATTTTCACATGTTTTAAGGACACAAGTTTCATTTTCCACTATATAGATTTAGATTCCTTCATAGTCCTTCAAATAAAATCTTTTTTTAATTATTCTTTTTTTTTTTTAATTTACCCAAAACAAAGTATACCCTGATCTCCTGCCCATTTAGAAACTGTTTTCTCCTTGCCCTCCCCATATCTTTTGAAAAGAAAAGCACATGATGAGGTTACAGAATTAGTGAATAAGGGAAGAGCAACTAATGTCATCTACCTGGCCTTGTGGGAAGCATTTGACACTGTCCCACAGGACATCCTTGTTTCTGAACTGGAGACAAATGAATTTGGACACAGATGGATAAGGAATTGGCTGGATGGTCACACTCAAAAGAGTTGTGGACAATGGCTTGATGTCCAACTGGAGACCAGTGATGGGTGGCATTCCTCAGGGGTCAGTACTAAGGTCAGCACTATTTAACATTTTTGTTGGTGACATGGACAGTGGGATTGATGCACCCTCAGCAAGTTTGCTGATGACACCAAGCCGTGTGGTTCAGTTGATACGCTGGAGGGAAGGGATGCCATCCAGAGGGACCTTGACATGTTTGAGAGGTGGGCCAATGCCAATCTCATGAAGTTCAAGCAAGCCAAGTGCAAGGTCCTGCATCCGGGTTGGGGCAGTCCCAGGCACAGATAAAGGCTGTCTGGAAAATGGATTGGGAGCAGCCCTGTGGGATGGGAAGGAAAACCCAGCAGTGTGCCCTTACAGTGAAGTAAGCTTAGCATATTCTGGGCCACAAAAATTATCAGAGGGCTGGAGCACTTCTCCTCCTTTGAATATAGGCTGAGGTTGTTTATCCTACAGAAGAGAAAGCTCCAGGGAGACCTTAAAGCAACTTCCAGTACCTAGAAGGACCTACAAGAAATCTGGAGAGAGACTTTTTATAAGAGCAAGAAGTGGCAAGACAAAGGGTAATGACTTCAAACAGAGAGAAGGTATATTTAAAGTAGAAATAATGAAAATATTCTTCACTATGAGGGTGGTGAGACACTGGTACAGACTGCTCAGAGAAGCTGTGGCTGCCTCATCCCTGGTAGTGTTCAAGGCCAGGTTGGACACAGGGGCTTGGAGCAACCTGCTCTAGTGTGAGGTGCCCTGCCCATGGCAATGGTGTCAGAACTACTTGATCCTTAAGGTCCCTTCCAAAACAAATGATTCTATGATTCTATGTTATAGATGATCAGCTGGAATGTATAATAGGGTTCTGGGCCGCAATAAGCAATCTATTTTCCTGACAGGAAAGAGAACTGTTTTCTCCCCCACAGTCTTTTGGGCCTCAGTCCAAACATAAGCACTATCTCACAGGAAGATATATGTGTGATCTACCTGTCCAGAAAACTTCTGTCTCTATGCTCTTGTCACCTGTGTATTGGTGTGATGTACTGCCTTTCTTGCTTTATGAAATCTTTGTTTTGTGTTATCTCCCCCATAATAATCCTCTGTCTTGGCAAGATTCCTTTTTTCATTCTATTTCCTGGTTGTTAGCAGGTTTTGTGAGGGTATATTTTTTCCTCTAAAAATGACTGAAATTTTTTATACCCTTATAGTGCTGTGGTTCTCCCCACTATTGGGTTTGCAGAGTCAGGTAGTCATGACACACAAGTAGAATATGAATTATGCACACATTAGTATGCAAAGTAAAGCCATGTGGTTGTTCAAGTCATTAGACTCAAAGTGAGATGTCAAGAGGGAATTCTGTAGAGACATAAATTCCTGTTGGTCATTGGAAACTTCCAGCTTTCCTCTTTCACTTTGTTTTCAGAGGCAGCTCTTGTGCAGAAACCAAGAGCTCTGAATGGATTTGGTGAAAAAGCCTTCCTATAAATAACTTTTGATCAAAGGAGGCCAAGGGAACTCTCCTAAGAGCAACAAAAAAAAAAATGAAAACAGCCCCTATGTGTTGGACAAATAGGATTAAAATGAACTAAAAGTGTAAAGCCAGCTAAGCTCAGAGAATATTAGACATGATCAAGTGGGATGCTATTTTATAATCTAAAGTGTCAAAAGCAGCACTCAGATCAAGCAACATTAAAACATTCCAACATCCAGAGTCAAAAGTGCATTAATAAACCATTATAGAAATGTAGGCGAGAACTTTCTGTGCTGAGAGTGAAGAAAAAGCCAAGCTGGAATTTATCAGAAATACCCTTTTCCAGTAAGCAGTCAATGACTTCACCCGGCAGATGTCTTCTACCTTCAAGACTTAAGGTTACTTACGCCAACTCTGTTCTCCTCGATCTCTAAACCAATGAATTCTGTCAGGGGATGTTCAGCTCAAAGTTTCCAGCTGCCCTTGTTTGTAAGATAAAGACTAGCTGAGAAATTCAGATTCATTGCTAAGTGAATCCAAACTCCAGATGTGCTGTGATCAGTATAAACTATATTGAGATCACTGAACACTTCCCTTTGGCTTATTTCTGTTCGTTATTGTAAGCTGAATCTATTAAATGGCAGCAGACAATGCAGAAACACATGCAGACATACACAGATGCATATATACACATATTTTGAGAGAGAGACAAAAGGAGACTTTCAGTTCTTTATCAGCTTTGAATTCTATTTTAAGATAATTATATGCCATATGAATAAAGTTAACATTTAGCAGTAAGAAAATAAGAAATACTGTTGTATGAATCCATTCACCAGCAGTAGCACTAAACTTGCAGAAAATGTTTAAAACATCCAAGTGGGGTAAGGTCAATAGGCCAGGCTGCGAATTGCAAATTTCTGTCACATCTTCAGTATGTTTTATTAGGTGGCCTTTGTGCATTTTGATAACAAATGTGCTCATTATCAGGAAGAGATAAGCAGTATTTGCCAGGTGAAGATTGAAATGTTGAGTTTCAGAAGCCTTCTGCTGCAAGCATTTTTTTCTCTATTGCATTTACATACCTGGAAAGATGACTACAACTGGCAAAGTCAAGCACTGCTTCACCTGTAAGTAAATCACTCTTGAAAACTGATGCAGCTGTAGGACACTTGTACTCATTAGAGTATGAAGAATCAACCTATATCGTTGTCAAAGGATCATTTTGGCTCACCATTGGCATTGACATAGGCCAACAGGCTAACAGTATCTGTCATCTGGCTGTTGTTGAAGAGCTGACAACTCAAGCCAGAGAAATGTAAAAAAAAACATTTATTCACCTGGTCTCTGTACAAGGAAAATCTGACTGAATAAAGTGTTTCCTTGTGCCTTTGTTTATATATTAATGTTCTTGTATGAAAATATTCCTAGGACCAACACGAATCCTAAGGACATTCCTGTGAAAAAAGTATGGGTGAGGAGAGCAAAAAATCATCAACCATCTTGTTTTGTTGGCCTGCAAATGCCTGACCACTGACAGTGTTTTGAATTCAAAGGGAAATGGATAAATTGCAACCTCTTCTCACCCACCTGGGAGACACCATTTCTGCCTGAAGAACCACTGGGGGCAATCCTTTCTTCATTTTCTGAGCTAAGTCCACATAAGGTAACTCTTCTGCTATGACTAGTCTACAGGGGCTTGCCCCACAGAATGTACTAGAGTTTAAACCTACACTGGTGAGATCTCTGGTACTAATATAATCAAATCTATTCACATTTTAAAGCAAGATCTGACAAGGATTTTTATTTCACCAGACTATAGTCATGTTAACTTTGAGGCAAAGCAATTTTGCACTGTGCTGCAGACATTACAGAAATTGTGTGGCATTTGTTGCATGTTCATTTAAGCATATCTGTTAGTAAGTGATTAGGCTTGATGTAGGCATGCCACAGTGAAATATTTTGGCCTGTGATATGCAGAAGAGCTGATGATTTCCTGCAACAGGTTTACTTTTCTATCTTCTAGCAAAGCCCAGTTCTGAAAGAACTCGAAGATGAGCATCATCCAAACTGCTCACCATAGTCCTGTTTTTTCTCACTAAAGCTCAAAGGACTACACCAGCTTCAGTTTGAAAAATCAGACCAGTTTCTCCACAGTTGTGGATAAACATACTTAAATTTAAGCATGCTTAAAAACATGTTTAAATTCATACTTAAATTTATAATTATTCCAGAAAAGATTAAGTTCTTGCAGATGTTTTTATTATACTTCCATGTTTTGTTGAATCAGTTTGTAAGGACCAATTTATGTGCTATGTTATATGAAGAGTCATTTCTGGTAACTACTGATATCTCCTGTTGATAGTAGGACATACTAAGTATGTTTCAAGGCCTGGGATTTTCAACATCTTTAGAAGCATTTTTAGAAATAAGAGTAATAGTGATGGCTATTTTAACCTTACATTTTAATGCATGATGTTTATTACAAGTTACAATGAGATTAAAAGGGAAACACTCTTAATTCAGGTAGCAGATAATGTCACATTGTACCAGACATGTCAACTTTTAGCACATTTATTAAATCCATTGCTAATTCTGTGAGATTACATAAATTAGACTTTCCTTAATTGGCAGTTGCAAAATAGACTCCTTAGGAATATTTCATCTAACAGGAGATTTAAAATTCCACTAATAGCAATGGCAGCACTGTGGCTAAAAGAAGGTAGGCTTGTCTGATATTTTGTCTAAAATAGTCAGGGTAATTGATGATGAGAGAGGGAGGGGGCAGGGAGGGAGAACACCCATTATCTCAGTGATTGATATAGGCCTTTTTCTAATTACATCAGCCCTTTCCAGTGGAGACAGGTCATGGTACTTATAGATCTGCAGCTACGGGTTTAAGACTATTTGACAAATAACCATAATTTAAAATACAATTATTAAAAAAGATAAGATGGATGCTGTACAACTTTTTCTGCACATGTAGGACAGCAAAGGAAGAATGGAAACTTTTCCAGAGTTGAGAATATGGCAGGATTATATCTGGAGCTGTTTCACCAAAATTACAAAGGGACAGCTAGTATTTTAAAATTGAAATTATTTTCTCATATTTACCTGATCCAAATAGTAAGAACATGAATATAAAATGTGTATAAATCCTTCATCTTTATTAAAGGTTATTGCAGGGCAAGGCAAGTTTCCTAGGCAGATGGGTTTATAACTACCACAAAGTGAATGTAAAACTATGGCAAAACAATCATTTCATCAAGGTCACCATGACTGCTGTAATGAATGAAAAAAGTTAATCTTTCAAAGAGTGGAGACTGATATCCAGAAATGTTATGATCTCTTATATTTCAGATCTCTATATTCAAAATCTCTGAAAGAAAGGATCTCTCAAAAACTTGGATATTAATGAAGTTAGTCACAAAACTCTCTTTGGTTCAATAAAACCTGCTCTCTTTTCTTGAATTCCTCATAACTATTATTTAAATAAAAAACCACTATTAAATGATTTTAAAGGTGTTAAAACAGCCATAACTCTGATTATAGCTTATGAACAGTCCATGCAGTGAATACTAGATAACATAAACGAGAACATAGAGATCAAGAGAGTAACATCTCCCACTACTGTCATGTTCTTAACTCTCAGCTGAAGCAGATTTTCCAGTTCGGGCCTCTCTTCAAGAAAAGGTGTGAATCAGTTTAGGGGAAGACAGTAGTTCCCAGGCAACTGTTGATCATTCCCAGCCAGAAAAGACTGAAATGACTCAACTTAAGGGAGAGGAGACTCAATAGAGACAATGTAAATGGACTTGAAATGTCTGTTGCTACAAAAGAAAGAAAAATCCTGATTTCTGTGCTTACAGTGAATAAAAAAGGAAGCAGTGAGGTTAAAAAGAAGGAATGATTTAGGAACAGACATTGGGAAAGCTTTTAAAAGGAAGTGTGAAATGCTGAAACAAATTCCCTGGGGACGTTGTAGAGTTCTCCTTGGAGATCTTAAAGAACAAGTTAGACAACATCTGTCGGGGAATAGCACTTGTACAGTTCATCCTGCCCTAGGGAACAAAGAGAAACTTGACAAACTATTGAGCTCCTTTCCTAAACCTATTTTTATGACTAAAATAGGCAAAGTACTTCCCAGGTAAGTTTATTTAAGTTTAAATTTCATAAGCTAAAATTCAAATTATCATGGTTATTACTTAAGTTCATTGAAAAAACCTCTCAGAGTTTTCATAGAAATTTCCAGTTATGTTGCTTTAACAGACTATGTTTAAAGACGATAAAATCATCAAACACAGTAGGTAAGAAAAGGTCATTTGCTTGCTGTGAATTTCCTGTTACAAATCAGCATGCTATCCTTAAGCCTGAACATTGTCGTTTTCAAGAACAAACACCAATAGAAATGTTATTTAAAGCATATCAGTTATTTTTCATTTGTTTGGGGGGAAAATGGCAACAATTTTCTTTTCCTCTTAATCCCTTCTCCCATATTCTTTTGTCCTTAAGCAACACATGGGTATTTATTATAGCTTGGCTAACTTTTTTTTGGTCTGTATATTTTTGTTGAGAAATTGAAAAATATAAATGAAGGTCCTGAAAACTTTTTATCTGAAAAATTTTTATCTAAGAAATATTTCCTCCTGCAAGTATTGCCCAGCTCTAAGAGTTATTATTCCCTTATAAAGGACATTCAAACATTCTAGTCTGTTGTGCACATTGTAAAAACCTCTTTTAAAATTACACAATTCACAGCGACCTTCTAAAGTAAAAGGAATAAACATATTTTGTTATGATTTTAGTTCCTCAGTGTACCTACATGTGAATATGGTATAGAACTCAGGATGAAATGTATTGATTTAGCTTCCATCTTAAGCTGCAATTTCAAAGTAGACTGTGCCTACTCTTCAGATCAATCCACTAGGCTAAACCTAGTGCCTTTTTAAGACAGCTGGAGTATCTAATGTGTAGGATGCTGGCAAAGGCTCATGGAAGATCATATATCCTTCTGGTGCCACACATGATGACCAAAGAAGTACTCCAGGGTTCTTAAAATGTGAATTGTGCATGAGTTTCTCACTCCTCCTTTAGATAACTGTTTCTTTGCAATTATCTCTGTGCTGCACACATCCAGAACACAAAGCAGTCACAGAAGTTGCATCAGCTTTGTCTTTTTCTTGAATGATTGAACACACAGTGGGATTAATAATGCAATGTAACCACAGTTCACAGACTGACTTTATACAGCTAATTTTAATCTCACAGATTGGAAGTGTCCTAATTCAAAGACATGGACAGATACTCTGATCTCAAGGCTGAAATTGTTTCTTTAACCAGGAACAGGATAGACTTCAAACTCCATCACTGATTGTACATGAATGGTGAGATTAAATGAGCACAGATCAGAAAGAATACAAGTTATTCCCCCTTGGTGAGAAAGGCAGGCAAGAAAAGATACAGACATTCTGTAGAGAAGTTGCTGTTGGCATATGTGATTGATAATGAACTCCTCCTGCCCATTGCAATGAAACAAATTCAACCTTTTAGTTCTAGGCTCTATTAGGTACTTTTTAACCTGTTTAAAATTCTCAGTCTACACACAGAATGGTCGCTAGCATGTTCTATTGTAGCCTGTTGAAGGCAACTATGAGCTACCTAAAGATCTACATCGTAGTGAAAGGGAACCTTAACAGTGGTTCATGTACATTTTTACTTCTATACTTGTACTTTTCCCTAAAATAAATAAAATGAACATACTGGAAGGAATTTAGGAAGAAAATGTGAATAAATCAGTACCATATATGGAGATTTATGGAATGGAATTGAAAAAATAAAGAAATTGAAGCCAGGGTCATAAGAATTTGAATCTGTCCACTTAAAATCAGAGGATCTGTGGAACACTCTGTCATGCAAAAGAAATAGATTTTAAAAAAACTCAGGTTTCCCATTATTAATGTTGTCCATTATATATATTGTTTTAAGTGTGGATTAATGTTCAGAAAGAGGATAAATGAAGACTAGGAAGCATTGGTAAGAGGATAGGCTAAAAGTATCATCTTACTAATGAGAAAGCAGAATTATTTAATTCAGGATCAAGAGCAGGGGGAAAAGTCTGTTGTGTTCATTCATTTTTTTTTCCAAAGGAAATTATGTAAACATCATTAGTGAAGCATTTAAAGCTGCTCTGGAATAAAGATTTAAGCAGTGTATTTTCAAAAGAGAATGAAGTATCCTTGTGATATTTAACGCTCATCTTGACATACATCTTGCCAGGGTCAAATGATTACAAATATTAATACAACTTGGAGAGAACACGTTAAAAGTAATGAACCAGAAGTACCCAAAGGAACTTGTCTTTTTATTGGCCAAGAATATTCATACAGTGCTTTTGAAAATCTGGACTTTACAACTGGTTCACATAATATTGCTTATGAACCATTTCTGGTCTGGCATGACTCCGAAGGATGACATCCTAAACATGTATCAGAGCTTCCTAAGCAAGATCAGGGCTGACTCCCTTCACTCACATGCAAGTATGGACTTGTGTGTGAAATTATAATGCTTGCAAATATGAGTTATGCTTTTGGCAGTTCCTGGTCTTTTAGGATATCATTTTAATCCCTTTAAAAAGCTTTCACATTCTATTTTCCTCTATTAGACATATGCTACACTTCATCCAGCTCCAAAGAGGATTATGAATATATAAATCAATCCAAAGAATACTATCCCAAACAGGGATCTCTGATTTTTTTATCATACCTCTGTGCACTTTGTCGCACTGGGATTTCTGGGCTACAGTTTTCTAGGAAGAAATAATACGATTTCTCCCAGTTGCATTTATTTCCAACTCATTCTTGGGAAAATAACCAATCTTGACCCAAGACTGACCCTAAAACAGTGCAGGAAAAAAAAGCAATGGACTTAAGACTAAGTTAATACTGTCCAACTGGCACAACGCAGCACACACATAATAAGAATTCAGACCAAGTTTTTGTGACACATCTATCATTTAAGTTGAGACATTCAAAGTATCTGAACAAAATCCTTAATCTAATTTATTTTTACCTGTTTCAATGTTCTTCAGAATACAATAGACATTTGAAAATAAATATGCAACTTAATGCAGCGTATTTCATTGCAGTAATTCAGAGCAATGTTCATAAGAGGAGGTCTCAAGAGTTACCATCTACTCGATTTTTGTCATCGTGTTACTGTTCTGTGCATGCTATACACTTATACACTAGCTGTATAACATGTGCAGTTTATTAAACAAGCACACTAAAGCAAATAAGCACACTAATGCAAACAAGCACACTAATGCGAATGGGGTATATATCTCTCTACATATATTGAATAAGTACAATGAAGCAAATCATGCACATATATATATATAAGTAAAGCACAGAGGAAAATGAGCAATGCATCAAATCATTACTGCATAGAGAGAACAGAGACTAAGAAGAAATACATCACCAGTTACCACCAAATCATTGTCCAGGCCCACACTTCAAGCTGGGAAGCCCAGTTGCAGCTGATGCCAGGAGTCTCAGGTAATTAGGAAAATTCCTATGCGGTGTGTTCACTTATAGGTGAGGCCTCGGATTCAGCTACAAGAATTCAGCTTTTATACCCTTAGAAAAACAACTGGCTTTATGTCAGATCTGTCATTGTTTACTCGTGGGGCTGTGCAGTTTCTCATAATCTCAGTGTTGTCCACACCTAGAGCGTTGGCCCCAGCACAGCCAAGTATGAAAGTCATAGAACAGTAGCATACCTCTGTTTTCCTGCCTCTTTCCATCAAAGAGTCACAATGAACATAAATATATATACTCTACCTAATACACTTTAACAAAAATCATGCTTTGTTATGTCTTTCAAACATGAGTGGGAATCAGCTCTCAGCTAGGCTTCCTTCCATTGCATTTACTCATGAAACACAGACAGCAGAGGGGAGTGCATATATAAATATGAACATATTCATACATGTGGAAATTAAAAAAGAACATCAAGTAGTAGCATCTCAGACCCTTTTTTCTTTCTCTTTGGATAAAAAATATTTTGAATAACATCACTGTGAATGCACAAAATGGGCCACAGACTTTTAGTTCTTTAACTGATAAATACATAGTTTAGGTGGTTATGCACTTTTTTGAATTTGGAAGTAAAAATCTAGCTTGGAGAAACTGGAAACTTAATCAAGGATCATGAACTCAGGTCATCCCAAGATCTACCAAATAGCACCATTGCTTAGGGAACAGTATAAATCTTTGGTGTATCAAACCATGATTTTCTTCTGGCCACTCTGCAAAACATTCTTGTTCTTTGTGTTCTTTGGCAAAGAAAATCTCTGAAATCCTCAGAACAGAACTACTTGTCTTTGCTGCCTATGCATTTGCTTTGCTCTGGTCAGTAACTTCTCATAGATAAGAAAGAGATTAATTAGCTTTCAAAACTTATTTCCATTTGGTTCCTTTTAAAAAGGAGGGAGATCTGTTCTCAGTGACTGTTGTCTGAAACAGAAGTTACATGTACACTTTTATTCCCCAAATACTTAGTAGTTAAGGACTGAAGTAAGTATTAGTATTTAAGGGAAAAGCACACATTCTCAGTAGAGGGCCTTAGGTGTGAATACGAAGCTCAACTTTTGAAAAAGTCTATTTAACTTCTTGAATAGAGATTTTGGTGTTAACTTTCTCTCTAAAAGATGTAAATTTTATTCTCTCTACTTGAAATTGGGTACTTCAAAGATTATGGGTATGAACAAGGAAATCATTGGCAAAGGCAAAGAGAAAATGCTATCATCACATGAGTTTGGAATATTGGCATTTAATTAAACAGTATCATGTTGGGGTCCTAATGCTGTTATTCACACATATTCATCTATAACAGGGAAGACATTTAAATGCATCAAAATGATTTGGAGGAGAGGGCTTTATTTATTTAGGATTACCTAAATTGGCTTAATTGGCAAACAAATTATCCTCTGAAAATGTATCACTAGAGCTACAGAA
>NW_009934308.1:0-31446 GCF_000696875.1 Nestor notabilis
TTGTGTCCTCTCCCCTTGTTATTTCCTTTATAATCATTATTGGCAGTAGTAGTGGTTTGTATTATACCTTAGTTACTGGAGTGCTCTTATCTCAACCCGTGGGAGTTACATTCTTTTGATTCTCCTCCCCATCCCTCCGGGAGCAGGGGGAGGAAGAAGGGGGCTGCGTGGTTCCAAGTTACCGGCTAGGCTTAAACCACGACATTAATGCATATTCTTCCATCATTTAGCTTTCAAACACTTTTTACAGGCCTTCTTTCAACTTAATTTTGCAAGTATGTACCTATTCTTAAATCATGTTAGATGTGCTTGAGCTTTCTGTAACAGTCCTCAAAGTGCAAGGAAAGAAACAACAAATGGGTACTTCCCCACTGTCTTTCCTATTGTTCAGTTTTGTCTGTGGATGCAGAATGCTACAAGAGTGAAAATCTGCCTGACCACAAGTAAATTTTCCCAGAGTGGGGAAAATAGTGAGGGTAAATCTTGCTCGATGAGGGTAAATCACCATTTTGTGGTAGAAGCAGGCCTTTGCTGGTTTTGCTACTTGAGCTTACTGTGAAAAGCTAGAGAGTGCATTGCA
Source organism: Nestor notabilis (assembly GCF_000696875.1). Lineage (NCBI taxonomy): Eukaryota > Metazoa > Chordata > Aves > Psittaciformes > Psittacidae > Nestor > Nestor notabilis. The sequence continues at coordinate 581 of NW_009934308.1, forward strand.
TCTCCTGTGATGGGAACTGTGCTTACACTAAACAGCTTTAATACCTGTCTAGAAAAAGGTAGATTTGTTGGTGTTTGCTCAGGGCTGTACCACCCAGCAGAAGAAAAGAGTAGTAGTAATTAAAACAATATGGGAGCATTTTCATGAAATGATATCCAGCAAAAAATTTGAATCCACTGAAGCCTCTGAAATGAGGAGAAAAACTTCTTGTAGAAATGAAGTTCAGAGGCATACAGAACTCCAGGTCCTCATGCTGGCTTGCCTGCCCGCAGCTCCTGCTCCCTGAGGATTAGGCAGAGGAGCCTTGGTTTGAAGGACAGCCTTCCCTACCTCTCTATGTCGTAAAGAGTTTGCCTATTCCCTTGCAAGTGATTTCAGGACTTAAACACTTTTTTTTTGTTCCTGAGTGTGTTTTGCCAGTACTTAACAGGATATGAAAATTCTGATTCTTTTTTTTTTTTTTTTTCTTCTTTCAACCTGTAATAATATTATCTATTTACCTGAGATAATACTTGAAAAACAGTTCACATGAGGACTGTGAGTTATCAGGACCGAATCATGATAGGAATAACTCTTCCATTAAAGACTGGTATTGTGGGACCAAAAAACTATGCAAATTGAGAAAAGCAGCAAATTGACTCCATCTGTGTTGCGAAGTCTTGTTTCATGCTATCTTTGATGTACCAAAGTGATCCCAGTATGGGAATGTTGTGTCTGTGCTCGCTCTAAAACTTAATTAGTGTTAACTTGCCTTCATGTAAATGAATTTTAACTCTTTCGCCAGTTCTACTTGGACTACTATTTGTTCAAAATCATGTGAAAGTAGAGTTTAAGCCCCTTTAACCAAAACGTCAAAGTGCTAGTGTCATGTCAGCTGAGCTACCAACTTCTCCCTTCAGTGACCGACATCAACACCACCTGTTTTTTGTTATTCTTGGCAGAGTGAGAAAATGCTCTATTCTGTAAATATCTGGCTTGTACCTAAAATTTGCCTCCCACACCACTGTCACTACAGCCTGTGTCTTGATCAAAGGCTGGAGGCCTGCTGAGCTGCCATGCAGCTTCTGTGATGTTTTGCAAGCAGGAGTGGGCTGGTGTACCCAGAGAGGGCTGCGGAGCCTGATGGGGCGGGGGCAAAGGCAGAAGACTCTTCTTGTGCCACCATCTCTGCATACACTGTGCTCCAGCCCTTTGCTTGGGTGGCTAACTAGGACCCTCACTGCTCATGGTGGCAAGGCCAAGAGTAAATCAGAGCAGAACTGGTGCTTTAGAACAATGCCCCGAGTCAGCAAATGAGGTCTGCTAGATGAAGATTTCTCTCTTTTTTTTCTTCCTTACCCTTTGATAAACCCACAACTGAGAACAGCTGTCAGGGTATTCAGTTGGTATTAGCCTGCATATAGTCATCTCTTGCCATAATCCCTCTGTGCTCTGTCTCTGCCTTTTGTCAAGAAACCCATCACTGTTCCTGCACTTCTGGGTGTTCCTCACCCTAATACTCGTGTTACCTTTACCTAGTGTGGGCAAACGTACTATCCCAGAGCCTGGCAAAAGGATGGTTGCCCTGGTGAGGTCTGCATGGGCTACACTTTCATGTGTGATTGCTGTGCTGTGTACCACTTGCACTCGGCAATGCTGATTTTTCAGGCTTTGTATTTCCCTTTCAGCTTGTATCAAGCATATGTTGCTTCTCTGTACACAGGCATCTCAAAGAATTTCTCTGCTGCCTTTCTGTTATCCCTGAGTTCAAATTACAACTGTCAATTATACATGAAAGGTAGGTGAGATCAAAGTCTTCCCTTAGTCCTGCTAGTTGTGCATCTGCTTTACCCATGGAACCACAAAACCAAACTTGTTTTTCAGAATGCTCCTCTTCAGTTTAAACTGGTATGCTTTATCAAAATTAGTATCTCAGTAGCTTCCTCCTATTGTACAGTGGATGATGAAGAACACTTGTATGCTTGTAAGTGCCAAAAGAATGTAAAGCATGTGAAAAGGACATTTTACAAAGAGTAATTTCATGATTTCCTTCAATGTTTGACAAGAATTTTACCTAGAGTTGGAAATATTGATGAATTGGATCATTACAGAGTAAGATAGCAAAAGAGGGTAGGAGAAGATTTTTTTTATATTTTTCTTAAATGTTTATGATTGAAAAAATGAGTAATGGTCAAGGGTGAAATTCTGACCACATTTATATGAAAGTTACCGCATCCTCCCTCATGTTCTTGATATACAATCTGTTGTTGAATGTATTGCATGCATCCACTCCTGAGGAAAATGAAGAGGAAATTTTGAAATCAAACACATCCAAGCTTTCCCCCCCCCCATCCCCAATCTCATGGTCCCTACACCAACAAGCTTAAGAATTTTTAAATATTCTTATTAAAATGATAACTTAAAGTAAATGAACTCATTGCGTGCATTTCAGCTCCAGCTTCAATCTGATGAAACATAAACATTTAATTAAAATACTCTGAATGTTGAAATGTTCCACTTTATCACTATATACTTATTTTAAAAAAGATTATAAACAGTACCAAAGTACTGTTCCAGTGTTGGAGAAACTCAGCTTGATGTTCTTGTGTGGAAATGTATATAATGTACTACTGTACTGACACGTTTTAGGAATTTTAACATTAGTTTAGTAAGTAATGTGAGCTGCTTTGCTCTTCCTCTAACACTTCTTTGTAAAGCGATTTCTTCCATGTAGTGATTTTGGTTCCCTATGGATTTTATCATTAAGTATGACAAGTTCCTTCATGTCAGTGAACTCTCTAATAAAGTGAACTTCTGGTACTTCAGTCTTCTGGTTGGTTGAGCTGTTGGGGGTAGACTCAAAAGAGAAGAAAAGTCATACAGAATACTTTATTTGTCTTTTAAATTAAAAACTGCTCCGCTGGATGTTTGTTCTGAAGATTTTTGGCAAGTGTGGGCACAATAGTGAATCTCGTTTATAGGGTGCACCAAGGATAAGGGTCCTCAATACTGTCATTAGTACTGTAGTAAGGGCATGTCAAGTATATCTTTCACCAAGTTGCAATTAATTCTGAATCACCATCATCATCAGTCATTGTGTCTTCTCGCAGACATTGTTGCAAGCTATATGAGGCTTAGTTCTTTATTTGGTATGATTCAGAGAGACTACTCTAAGATCATTGACATCTTATATTCTCTTTCAAATAAGCTGAACCATACTGAAATGCTTCAAAACCCCCACAACCAACACTACACATACGGAAACAAAACCAGGCTAATTATTTCACTGGGTGAGGTTTAACATGATACTGGCTATAGAAATGGTAGCTTTGTACACATTTAGGAAATGCTTTTAATCTTGTTGTTTGTGCTAATCTAGAGAAGAAAGAAACCTTTTATAATACCATTCCAAAGATGGGGCATGTCATTTCTTGTTTCACAGATTTGTAAAGTGTAATTGTACATCTGAAGGGTTTTCAAGAAGAATGTAATGCATCTCAGGATATGTATATTAAAAATATGCTTTCCAAATTGAATTTTATACTCTTCTTAGACTTGTTAAGGAAGTAGAATGATAGCCTGACTTTGGATGAGCCTGTTTAGATTCAGAGGATCTCCACCCAGTACTCTGATGTCAATCTCTGTTTACGCCAGCATGGAGGAGGCTTGGCTTTCAGCAGTTTGGAAGTGAAAAGAATGAAATCAAGGATGCAATGTTTTAAAGCATCTCCACGTGTTGTTATTCTGTACTTTGAGAGAAAAGCAAACAAGCACCTGAGAGTAGTGAAATTGTTTGGGCTCTTTTTCCCTAATGTGAACCTCAGATTTAGCAGGGGAAAATGGTGGTGGTGGGCAGTGCTCTGAGCAGCAGATACTTACCCTGGCACCTCAGTCCTTTCCTTCCTGCCCTCTTAAAATGACAGCAGTGGTGGTTTTGCCTTGCAAGAAACCAACCTTACAGTCTGCAGCCAAATTGCAACTTTAATATAAATTGTAAGCATGTTTTGTAGGACTTGTGCCATCACTAGTGTCATTGACTTCACACTGAGTATTCATATCAGTGATTGTGGAAAAGTGGGTCTTCAGGTGGTCCTGTCCAATGCTTTTCAAGACTTGTTATTATTATGCACTGACTAAATCTTAAAACTTTTTCATGAAAAGCAAGAGACCAGTTCTTGTTTTTATCACAATAGCCATTACCCGAGCCAGCAGGGTATGTGCTTAAACTTTGAAGGAGTGACTGTACCTTGATTAGGTAGACTGTAGACTTCATTTTTCGCACCTAAGACAAGCACAATGACCACCAGGTTTTCTCAGGTGACTTTTAATTTCTTCTTTGCTCTTCGTTTTATTTCTATCCTCCCTCCACCACCCCCTTACCCCCTAGCCCTCTCCCCAAATGATCAAGCTAGTGGCAGATTTCTGGGATGAAGTTGGGTGAGGGGTACTGTTTTCCATTTAAGTGGTCTAATTTTTACAGCTTTTACTTATATGAAGGTAAAAGAATACAGGCTTTTTCTATCTCTTTCCCACTTTGAGCCAGAAATGGTCTTCTCATCTTAACTGGTTCATACATTCCTTCAGGCAATCCAATTTTTATGGAAAAAACTTTCATCACAAAATCCCTGACTTATTGTGCTCCCGGGAGACTCATATCTACAGGATTTTAGTTTCTTTGCCTTTGATGCATTGGCACAAAAAAAGAGTAATAAGCAGAAGCAAGCCCACCATTCATCTTTCTCTACTGCTCTCCAATTTCTAAATGAGCAAAGTTATATGTAGTAATTATTCTGTAACAATTAAAATATTGTAGTTTTCAGTGGTTCCAGCAGTGGCTTCTTTCCTGTTTATTATTAGGAGCCTATAAATGCTGATGATAACCGTTAGTCCATTTTGGAATTCTAAATCTTCCTCTTCCAAATCAGTCACCTGATTTTTTTTTCTTTTTTTCTTTTCTGAGCGTCTTTCTGTTTTGAGACTCAGTAGCTAAACTTAATAGTCATATTGAGTATTTCAGAGCTTAGTGTGGACGACTTCTTAGACCTCATTCCTTTAACAAAACTTTTTAGTACTGTCTTACGAATTTAATCATGCTATTGTTACCATGGTTGGTTAGTTTGTTTATTCTTTATTGGGATATTCTGAAAAGCAAAGCCCACTAGAGGATTTGTTTCATGTCTGTGAGTGGGGAAAGGAGGAAGAGGAAGGTTGGCAGAGCTTTAATGATCCCTTGCTGACAGATTAGTGTCTAGTGGTATAGTAAGTGCTAGGAAAACCTAAACCTGTTTGAGGTGGCTTCCACTTATCCCCTGGGCAGTCTTAGGGTATATTTTGGAGGGGCTTGTTTGTTTAGATTTCACTGCTTATATTTTCTGTAGCATCAGTTCTATCCGAGCTGCAATTCGTCAGTTTTAGGTAAGGCTTCTATGCAGGCTTTGGAATAGACCCTGTGTCAGTGCTTGATCTGTAACGTCTCTAATACTAGTTGAGCAATGTAAGTCTTCAGTTTTTCCTTTGATTGAGTGGGAAAAGTGATTGAATTGCAAATTGTAAAGCACAAGTTTGGGGGTTTCTTTCATTGTTTTATTCAGCATTGCTAATCTGGCTCTACCCCTCTGCACGAGATGGCAAACTAATCTTAAATTTTATTTCATACCAGTCTTCCTTGGTTTTCAAATCTATTGCAGTAACAGAATAAGTGCGAAGGTGTGGATTTCCATGCATTTGTAAAGGAACAACGCTTTCTGAGTAATGAAAATCTTGAGTCTCACAGATAAACTCTAAATACTTGAAGAAGTGTGTGTCAAGGGTGGGAGTTCTTTCAGGGTGACATTAACAACACTGGCATAAACTGCAGCACAATTTAAATTAACTTCTTTTTCCTCTTTCCTGCATTTACAATGCATGTAAAATGCTGATACAGTTCAGAGAGCTGCTCATACAGTGCAGCAGAAGGAGGTTAGCATTACGATTGTCCCAGCAAACGACATGGAGATGGTGTGTGTGGGGAGCTTTACCCTTTGCTTCCACAACCCTGGATTAAGTATAAAAGGGGTGAGTTAAATTAGAATTACAGAACGAGAACAACCCCCCCTGGTATGCGGAGAACAGGGTATGAGTCTTAGCTGCTTCTGTGCGTTTCAGACTTGTGTGTCCACCTGCATTATGTTGCCTTATTATCATATGGGGGTTGACACCAGTCCCAGCTAATCTTGGGTGCAGCAGGCAGTTAAGGCTGGTGCTAAAAAGCCTGCCCCAACACTGGGACAACTGGGAGTCTGTGTAACTAGGTGAACTGTATTGATTAATGCCCACTGTTCTGCACGTATAAGGCAATAAGATCTGTAAAACTTTAACACAGGAAAAGCATCCATAGACCCATGCTTATAAATTTAGAAACAAGGCAAGTCATTAAAACATGTATTTTACTAATAAGACATGTTTGAAACAGTATGTTATGCAAATGAACAACTTAACCAGACTGACTTTGTTTCTGTAAAAATATTTATGTAATTCGAAATGATGGGTTTGAAATTGATTGGAGGGAAAGAAAAGAAAAACCTGCTATAAAGGGTGGTGTAAAGTAACACAGTAACATGGGGAGAGAGCTTATCTGCTCCTAAACATCATTACTTCATCTAACTAGATATTCCTTCTTAATTTCCACTAGTGCTCTTACATGTGATAATTGCTTTAGTGATAGAGTAAGAAATATAACAATAGCATGTAAAAGGAATGACGGAGCCCTTTCTGTTCTTCTATTTCATTATTTTTCAAAAAAGCTCTTTTGAACTCCTATACAAGTCGCACGAATTTCTAGGAACAGTGTTTCTGTTGTCTCGATCTGCACTGTTATGTCCCACACTCCTCCTTGAGTTCTTCTACCACCTGACTGATATAAACCCCTCTCTCTTGCTCTATATGGACCTGGTGCTCTCTTTCTTGCTCTTTCTCCACCAACATTAGCACTGGTGTATTGCACAACCCTCCAAACAGAAGATCAGTGGATTTTTTCCTGTCTTTTGGTCTACTAGTACAGTAGTCCAAAAATATGCCAACTGCTTGATGTTGCCTTCAGCTATTAAAGGCTTCTGCCCATATGTTTGTACTGGTAGCAAAGAAGAAAAGCTTTCTTTGCATGTTGCCCATGCTACTTCTGGCATGTCTTCCATCCTGACCTTTGCATGTCCAGCAGATAGTTTTCCCAGACCTAATGAGACAAATGAATGGGTTTCAGAATCCTCAGTGTCTTTTTTTTGTTGTTTTGTTATTATGGTGTAGCAAAATGAAGGCAAGGAACAGTAGTTTGTGGTGTACCTCTTGAGTAGGTACATATTGGCTGGTAATTACGTTCAAATGAACATGATCCTTGTATGCCGAGATCTATACTTGAAACACTGATTTTAGATGTAGATGTGCGCTAACTACTGCATAGTATAAATTCACAGCAAAATTGTTCCGATGTATGAGTAACTGGTCATCAAACACAAATGAAACATGCCGACACTCTTACAAAATGCTCTAGAAAGTCACCTGTTCACTTGTAATAGTGTTGCCCTTCAACTAGTTTTTTAAAACTATATTCTCTCAGGAACAGATGTTACGTGGCAAGCTTAAAAGAATTACAGAGAATGTAGAACAAGAGCTAAACTAGTCTGGCTTACACCAAACATACGCTGCTGGCATGGATGTATCTGCCTTCTTAGGCAGGCACTCAGGAGAGGAATGATACCCAGAATACAGTTTTCTAATATGATCTTACTTGTAGTCAAGGAAGAGACAGAGAAAATACCTGCGAAACTTACATTTCATCTACTACTTCAGCTCTTCATATCTGACATTTCTCAATTATGAAATGGCATAAGAATTTGACAAAATATCCTTTATTGTATTTCTGAAGTTCTTAAGTAAAATCCTTTGCCAACAGCAGAAAATATTACATATTAATAATGGTTCATGAAAAAATGGTCTTTCACAGAAATTTAGGCTAGATCAGTTAATTAAAATGGATGTTGCTATGTGGATCTGCACTATCTGCAAACCTAAACCCCTACTCCTCTTTGAAGAAAAGGAGATTGAAGGGGGGTGGTGGTAACCTAACACCTAGCAGTGTGTTGTCTCACTTGATCACACATGATCACACATGTTCAGGAAGCCGGTTGCTGTCACCTCGACCTTTGTTCCCAGCGTGTAGCTGGATGATATCATCAAGTCAGTGCACCTAACAAGAAGAATTCCTCCCAGAGCATCTTAACTGACGATGTTCCCTGCAAGTATTGAAAATCAGATCTTCACTGCAATTATATAGGCACCTTCCATTAATTAGACATTAATTACATTTATGTTTATGTTACTGTAATTGCATTAATTACATTAAGTTGTTTGCCACTAGGGTTAGGGACAGTTGACAGCTGACACTGTGTAATTGTGAAGAACAGGGTTTGTTGAACATCAAAAAGTGAGAGACTGAGACAGCCAGACAGGGTGCCTGTCACTTGGCATACCTGTTTCTTCATATTGTGAACCACTCCTGGTTCATTGTTGCTTTTTGGTTTTTGAGCAGTGACATATTTGCTGAATAATTGCTAAAATGACTTGTGAATAAAGTGAACAGACCATGTATTGGCTAAAATATTTAATAACTCTTCTCTTGTCAGGCTAAAAAATAACAATGTGGCAAATCCACTATTACTAATGTGAAATGCTTCACCTCCATTCTGTTTCTGCGAATATTTCCTGATGTGAACTAAAAGATCCTTCTTCACCAATTGTATGACATTGGGCTGGTTTTTATTCACTTCATTTATGTTAGTGTCTGTGTATGAAGGAGTTAAAGGAGAGAAATAATTTCATGATTTGTTTCTCCTAGAATTACAGCTAAGTAATGTACACAGCATTCAATCAAATGTATTTCTGATAATTGCTTAGGCTCTGCTTATTCAGTAATGAATAAGTGATGTATAACTGGCCAAACTGAAACCTTGCCTTTGTTTAGTCCAATGAGTTTACTCATTGGACTAAATTCCTTTAATGTTTTTTTTTTGGGGGGGAGGGGTGTTTTTTGATAGTTAGTTCTAAACAATCTCCTCCTACGAGACAAAACTGTTGACATTTCTCTAAGCAACTGCAGACTTTGCAAAAACTGTTTCTTGGTACTGTCAGGGTAATCAGAATTGTTTAAATTATATGTACCTTTCAAAGAGCTCTGTAACTTGAGCTTCTTGATGAAGCTGTATGATGCTTGGGGCAGAAGGGGAACTTACGGGCTACCAGACATTTCAAGGTATTTAAATTTCTTTACTTGTATATTCAGTTATTGCAAGCATATGGCACATCCTGCAATACTTTATTTACTCTCCAGAAACAAGAGAATGTGTTTTTAAAAAAGAAAAAGTAGTATTATAATAGAAAAGATTAAAATAAGACTCATATATCGGAAAGCTAAATTTCTGAAGTATTTTCAGGAAAAAACATCCCAAAAATTCTGTTGTACAAGGCATCCTACACACTTGTATTAATGTTAGTGTGTTCTCTCTTACTCAGAAAACTGATATACTGTGGAATTTAGTACTTCTTACCTATCTTTTGAGTAAAGCAGTAATAGATTGCTACCATTCCTAACAAACAGAAAATATGAATGAGATCACTAGTACTGGAACAAATGTTAAAAATCACTTTAACAATATTATTTTTACCACTTGTTTTCAAAACACTGTGTTGTTAGTAGATTAGGTCATGGAGGCTTTATTGCATTATGGAAAACATCTGGGAACTAGATACAAATCTACAAATGTAGAGACAAACACAAGTGCTTCCAACAACAGTAACACGTTAGGTCTACCTCTTCATTTTAAAATATTTTAATAATTTCAGTCTATTTTCCATAAACACTAGAGCAGATCATGCAATCCACCAAGTTCTTAGATATCCAAGATGCCCGTTGTTTCAGAGGTGGGAAGATATCAGTAATGGAGATACTTAGATCTGCTTCTATCTTGAGGAAAAAAACCTCTGAAGGATGGGAAGCTGGACGGAAATGTGGGCTGAACAGAACATTAAGGGCTTGTGAATCTTGGAAAATGGAGGATTGAAAATAGTAGAGAACTAAGAGAAAAACACAAAGCTCAGTCATTAAATCAATCATTAAACAAAAACCCAACCAAAGAAACAAAAACACACCCCTCCAGGAATTTTATAAGCACGGCTTTTTAAGAGGCTATTGCAAGGGGAATGTTATATAATGAAGCTTTCAAATTAATTGATGAAAGATTACAGAGAGACACAATCCTTGGCGCGAAAAAAGACTGAATACATAGTAAGAGACAGATACGGCCGTGTTAGTTAATTTTTTTTGAGCAGGAATAGCCTACTCTAGAAACTCACAGAGCTCCCTAACTGGAGAGCAGCTGCAAGATCATTTGGATAAATATTCATTTGGTGGTGCCTGTAAAGGTAAATAAACAACACTGCATCTGTCTTTCTAAACCTACTTTTCAAGAATGTTATGGAAAAGTTACCTGGAAATTTGAACATCGGTCTCCTTGCATCAGTGTAGGACAGGTGAGAGAGGCACTATCTTTTAGTTAACAGTTCAATAAAAGTCGCTAAATTTGAATTAGGTAATTTAGAAAACAGAGGAGCTTCCTTCATGAAATTCATCTGCTTAAAAGATGGTTTTTGCCTAAGCTGACTATTCTGACCAACTTCCCCAGGGCAACAACGCAAGTCTAGTGTCCCCTGAGAAGTGATCCTCTGGGCAGCCCCACCAAGCTGCTATTTTTAGCAAAGCAAAGAAGAACAAACAGCCTCCAAACAAAGCCAGTCTTCTAACTCTTAAGAAATTTTGTCTGTATAATTTGAGTACAAGTTGGGGGAGGGAGAGGCCTCGGGTACTTGCTAGCTCCCTTGGAAGATACTATTCTTCTGATCCCTTTCTAAATATAAACGGTTAGAACTAAATAAAGCTGTCTACATCTGAGAATAGACAGTAGATTGGTAAAGCTACACAGCTGAAACATGTTCTATATACCAGTGTGCACATTCATTTTTGGAGATGTGGATGCTACTGGTCTTTCTAGGCTCCTGTCGATGCTGTAAATATAAGGAGAAGCAGGAGAAGGTGGATAATGCAATCATTTACCATCAATGCCAAAGTGGTGAGCAGATAAAAATAAAAAGCATGTAAATGTATATACTTCTTGTTCAAGGGAAGTAAAATCTGAGAACTTCTGTCGTGAGAGTGCATTAAAAGGTAAATGGAGGATACACATTATTTCCTGACATCTTGTTCTTGCAGGTAGACATAACATAGTTGAACACTTGTTCAATACAATGTCTTAAATGCTGCTTCCTGTGTCTGAGAAGGACTGAATAACCATTAAGGCTGAATTCAGGTGGTTTTGATAAGCACAGAGCAATTAGAGTAATGCTAAGTGACATAAACCATTTTAAAATACATAAACTATCCTTTTGGCAACATGTCATTCCTGTGATTATTGGGTTTTCTTAGGTATCACTGGAATTTAGAGATGCCTATAAGATTATAATGTGAAATCAGAACATTTTTCCTAAGGCTTACAGTTTGCTATAGTGACAGATACTTAATACAGAAATACACGAACAGGCAAAAATAATCAGATGGTCACCTATGTAGAAGCTTAACTGAGTTGAGCTGTCCATTTTCTCTTTGTCATGTTTTGCTGGATTGGTTGCATGCTCAGTACAGCAGTTGTCCAGCAGTACAACATGATGAACCTTGTCTTGGAGAGTCCAAGGCCTCAAGACTTCAGGGTATATGCATGCCACAGAACAGTCTATGTCATCATACATTTATCATTTTGAGAAAGGACCTTACACATTTTGTGGTTCCTTTCCATGATTCCCATGTGGTTGCACTTCCAGAAAAGAGAGAGCTGGTGCATGTCCAGGATGTCTTCTGAGAAGGAGCTGAGAAATGACCAGCACACACGCTGGGCTTGGGAGCACTTGGTAGCAGAGATATCTATCCTATTGCCTGTAGAGCAGGTTCTGAAGTCAATAAGATAACTGTTTTTTTTAAATGAAGTGATACTGCTTTTTTCATCTGTGGTAAACTACCTCTGGAAGGAAAGCTTATCAGTAGGTGTTCTAAACATAAAGTTGGATCAGAAGACTATTGAGCTGAAAACACTGCCAGTCCTTTCGGTGTATGTGTATATAAAAGTACGCGGGAAAAAGCAGCAATATTTGAAACTGTACACAAACAAAAAGACTAATGGGGGATTTGTGTGCTTCCAGAAGGAAGAGTTGGAGTGTGATATTTAAATATACTTTTTAAAGTGTACATTTGAGCTTGCAAGTAAAATGGAAACAGATGTACCAATTAAATCAAGGCTATTTATAAACGAACTTAGCTGTTTCCAGATGATAGCAAGCATTAGTCAGATAACAGGGATGGGTAAAATGGGTGTCAATACCTACCCTTCTGCTTACATTAGATTATTTCAAGAGCCTCTCTTGCAAGAAGTACTAGCTCAGGGCTGATGAGTATGGACAAGTGGAAGCCACAGGCGGAGCAGACCCTGGAAAAGGGCTGACAGAGTGGCAGGAGCTATTGGAACCCATGTCAGCTGGTGAGCGCGCTGTGCCTTGTGCTGCTTTTCAGGATACCCAGGAGGAAGACAGCAATGAAGTCCTGATAGCTCTCGGGAAGGAGAGTCATCCCAGTGGGCTCCAACAGGGTACGGTCTCCCAGGCCTGCAGGTGTTTGCAGTAAGCAGGGCTTGATGCAGGTACCCTTGTGCTCCTCAGTATTCAAGGGATAGACCTGGGTAGGCTGATGAGGTATGAGCATTTGAGCACCTGGCTTCCAGCCAGAGCAGGTAGAGACATACCTTGGAAGTACGTGGATGTGAGCATCAGGGTCAATGAGTGACTTTGGTCTTGATTAAAACCAAAAATCCCAGTGAGAAAACCCAAAATATTTAGCAGTTAAAAGTGTATTGACTTTAATAAATGAGCTATCCAAATGCGATATTGAGAACTACCTGATTTTAAATTTGGAATGATTTTGCAAATACTGCTGTCTCTTATAGTCTGCAGCTTGGGAGGAAAAAATAATTCAGCTTGCATTTTATTCCAAGGAGGTAAGCACCCCTCTGTACTTCACTTCTTTTTGGATACTCTATTTGAAATACTGGCAACTTCTAGCACTAACAGAGTCAATTAAAATTTACCGCTGGCTTCAAGAATTTGCCTGAAATGTGTTGTTTCTTCTATGTGCTGGCCAGTCACAGCTACATTCATAATTATCCAAGTAGGTGTAAGAAGAATCTGCACAACTGAACTTAATGATAGATCTCCCCCTGCCTCTTTTTTTCTAAAGATTTTGACATATGGTATTACTTTCTGTATTGGCATTCAGGCTTGCACAAATGGAAATGAAGACCTAAACAGTGACCAGCATGTTTAGACAGAGAAGTGAAAAGCATTTTGATTTTCAGCTCTTTACATACCTAGCATATGTTACAGCTTGCTTATGAGAAGTATTTGGAAAAGAAAGCAAATGCTTTTGATATTTTTTTTTTCCTCCCACATAACTTTTTAGTAAGTTTTTAAAAAAATCTTGAACAACTTTTCTTCCTGTCTCTTCTGGACTTCATTATTCTGGGTGGGATACCCAAAATGTCAGCATGTCAGACTTTCACATACAAACACATTCCCAAATAGCTCTGCTTTCTTGTGGGCACTTGCAAAGCAAGGTAACTAAGTGAATTCAGGCGTGGGTTACTTAAGCATTTGCAGTTTATTTGGAGTGTTCAGTGCATGACCAGGTTTTTGAGGATGTTAGATGATTATAAAGTGTTGAAGGATAAGATCAGTCTGAATTTGTTTCTTTTGAATCATAGAAAATATATCAAATTTAATATTTTAGTAGGTGACTCTTGTTACCAAAGATCCGTGGCCTTTCTGAAATGATATTTAGGTCCTGATCTTTGTTAATACTATAGCAAACGCCATCTGCTTAACAATGATGTTCAGTGAGGAGAAAAGTTGACAGCAGAGTTTATATCAAAAAGGTATGTGGGAAAACACTGAACTGTGGTTCCTTATGGTAATTATCCCTGCTAACGAAAAGATTACATGCTTTCTGGTGTGTTGGTTTTGGCATTATTATGGGGGTCTCTAAGTCCTTCTGACCCGAGCATGAGTTGAAAGCACTCGGTGTGAGAGCTGTTTTGGAAGTCCTCCACCAACCTGTCAGAAAACCTTCATTAAATGTTTTTGAAGCTGGATCCTTTTCAGCACTTTTTTTTAATATGCCATACTGAATGTAGGTATGACTTTCACCAAGTTTTCTGATGTGCCGTGAATATAATTAATAGATGGGGTTTGCAGTATAGAAATTTGCAGTATACAAAAATTAGCAAATTTAATGGAGACCAGAACACATGCATTGGGATTATGGAAAGCAAATCTCCCTTTCCCATGTACCATGGGTGTGCCTGGGAGAAATAAGGATGGAGTGGAGAGATACTACTCTGTTATCAAGATATATGGATCTGGGAAATTGATTAAAGCTCTGAGATTTTAATCAAGGGCCATAGTTCAGACTTTAACTTCAGATTGTTGCATGTTTCAACCACTGGGAAAGTAATTTTGGGGGTGTGTCATCTGCCCACTACACTGAGGTAGATGCATGCCCAGTGCTGTTAGGCTTAGAAGTAATGGTATTCTTAATGATAAATCTAAACCCCTTAACCTACAGTTGTGTGTAACAGGAATGTTTGCTTATACTATCTTTGCTGCCAGCATCGCTATGGCCTGCTTTCTCTGTGGGAAACACTTAGGTAATGCACATAGGCAGCCTGGAATATGGTGCATTTGCTTGTGGGTCTGTGGCGCTGGGTGTTCCTATAGTACACCAAAGCAAATGAAGTCCAGAAAAAGGAATTGAGACTTCAACTTCAGAAAGTGCTCCCAAAATAGCTGGAATTGTCTGAGTAACTTAACAACTACAGGTAGGTTTCCAGATGAGAAAACAATAGGGATGATGATGATAATACACAAAACCCCTCAACCTCGCTCTCTTAAGTGCCTCCCCAACATGTTCCAACCAATTAACCATAAATGCCCCCAAACCTGCTTCAGAAAATAACCAAGATAACTCTCTATGCTTAAATTCATAATTGTAAGAGAGATCTCAACAGTTTTGCATATGCATTTATGTACTTCTGGGTTGAATTTAGAAATGGGCAGGATAGCACCTGGATCTCCCCCGGGGATCCAAGCTGTTAACCATGTTCAAGGTGTGGCCACCACAGAATAACTCCATTTCTTATACCATTGTTTTGGAGGTTGGTGGTAGGGATCTAACCTACTTGGAACAGCAGAGGAGTTAAAAGACTGATCAGAAGGGGAGACCTGGCTTCAAACTGAGAGGATTTAAATGTGCGACTCCTGGGGAGTACCAGTAGCTATCAGGCCATGGAGTAAAGAAGGGATTTTCCTCTCTTCTACTACTGAGCAGAAGAGAATGAAAGATTAATATGGACAGATGGAAAGAATGAAAGAACAAATATGATTATGGCTTTGTAGCTGTAGTGCTTACAGGACTAGGTCAGTAGCTCTCATCCCTCTTCTGTGAATTTCTTTTGCATTTTAACATTATGGAACCATTGGAATATAAAAGTCTGTTTAAAAAAAAAAAAAAATTAACGTACTTGCATCTGATTTCCAGAGGAAGGTTTTTTCATCTATATATTGTCTCATTCTGGTGGGACGACAGCCTTATTTTTTTCTTTTGCATACAGGAGACTTGATTTTTACATATGGCTTATGTATTTTCAGAGAGAAAAAAAATTTGTTTTCCTTCAGGGTGTTTTCAAGCAGTATCTCTTATTCTAACTTGTAAAAGTGTATTTTGTGTGTGTGTATATATACATATATATATGATAAAGTGTTCATCATGCAAATCAAGCAAAGATTTTTTGCTTTTTGAAAGCTGTGTGTCTTGGCCCTGAGATTCTGAGATTCTGAGATTATTCTTATCCTCTAACTTATTTTTTTTTTTTAAACTAAGTATTGAGTTACAAAGGATAGGTAAAAGATACAAAAAGATTTTTTTTTTCCCTTGATCGTGATAAATATTTAACAGATGCTAAATATTTTAAATACAAAGGGAGAAGCAAAATCAAAAAAGCATTAGAATGGGAAAGAGATTCGATTTCATCTAAGTTTTTGGGATCTCAAATGTGTAAATTTGGGGGTGGTTTTGTTTTGGCTTGTTTTGTTTTCCTTTTGGTTGTTGTTGATTTTGTTGGGGTTTTTGTTTGTGTTTTTTTCCCCCAAGGGCTATCCAGTTATTCTCAAGAGCATCCCTTTCATCCTTTTCAAAGGCTGTGATCCATTTTCACTACCTGTTGCAAGTCCCAGTTTTTAGCTTCTGAAATGTGATGGGTTTAGAAATTTTCAATAGCCAAATAAGTAAGTTGAAAGTACCAATACAGGGCAAATTGATTGGTGGTATAGCCTTTATCAGTACAATTTCTCTGACTGCTTCAAGATTATACATTATAAAATTTGCTGACAAAAGAGGAAATGAAGAGAAACTTGCTGCAGATGGGTGGACTTCCCCTTTCCACTCGCACTTGTCTGACTCTATTTGCAGAGTCCCCTCACGCTCATAACTTAATACCAAAAGAGTTAGTGTAGAGCCTGGAGTGACAGATGACTGTGCGATGGAGGTGCCTGCTTTGCTGTTGCTGTTCCATTTGTAAGCCAGAAGCAGCGAAATTGTGCAATTTAGTACCTGAGAGTGTGCAAACGGCTAAAAACTCTGTCCAAAAGCATGGCTTTCAGCTCACCATGAAAGAAAATGATTCATCAGGAATCGTGCTAAGTCAAACAGCTTTCAAAGGTGTCGCATTCAATATGATTCAGCACTGAATGGAGCTCTTACTTTGAGATGAAAGTACTGTAAAATGATGAACAACTGCTTCCTACTCAGGGGTGGCAGGGATCTGGCATTTTGAAAAATAAAGTTCTAAAGAATGAAGGTTTGGTTGGTTAAAGGAGAAAAAATAAAAACCCTAACAAAACGAATATTACTTCTGTCAGCACACTGGGGATGCAGGGGTGTGATCCACTTCTACTGTACCTGCTACAGAGTTTTCCTTGGCTGTTACTGTTCATGGGAATGGATGGGTTGTCTTTATTTTCACAGAAGCATCCCATTATCTTCAGGTAACTTTGGAGCAGTGTGCTACAGGATGGGCACTTGCTAAGGTACTGTACTACAGTGGATGGTGCAGACCACAGAAAGAGCTGAGGGTGTTATTTTTTTATTTTCACATTTTCATGTCACTGAATGGAAACCCGTTTATGTCAGTCTCTGCCTCAAATCATTTTTAACCAGACAAAGTTTAAAGTCAAATGAAGGTATTGACTTATAAAAACTACTTCCAAATAGTTGTGAAGTATATATATGGGGAAGGAATGACTGATCTAAGATTAAACTTCCATTTTCTTCTCACCCCCCGTCCCCTGTCCCCCGGATTCACATGTCTTGCTGTGGTCGTTTTTCATCCTCGCCTTTTAGGAGTTGTACTTTCCAGCATTTCTTCAGAGGGGACATTTTTCTTGGTGAACCGTGAAAGCTCTTCTAAGAGATCAACAAATCTCATTCTTTAAATCCTTCCCATTTTCCCCATTTTCTTTTCTGATTCAAGTTACAAAGCTCAGGAAATACTCTTGCTTGAACACCTTGTAATGCCCAGGTCCTTGGTTATTAAAGAGCTGCAGTTATCAACATGAATTAGCTGCTAATGGAAGTTTTATTCCTAGAGAGTTGGCCAGACTTCTCGCAGTACTAATAAGGAGCGGTGTTCATAGGTCAGCTGAGCTGGAGGATGCCAGTGGTTAGATGGTTAAAGCCCTCTAGCATGGGATATTTTTTTTCTTTTGTGGCTAAAGCAGATTTACATGCTTTCCATAGTGAGGGGCAACTCTGAACTTGGTTTAAAACAGTTATGGACTACTAGAATACAATTTTGTATGATGCCAATTATTTTTGGGTGCTATGATCAATTATAGTTTTTGAAGTAAATCTATGAAAAAAACATATCTCTTTATGCAATAAGAGACTGAGGATTATTGATTTAGAAAAAAAAAAAAAAAAGGCCCCAAATACAAATGGTACTGCTTAGAGTGTAGATTGCCTAAGGAAGCTGTGAATGCTCCAATCCTGGTGGTGTTCGAGGCCAGGCTGGACAGAGCCTTGGGCGACATAGTTTAGTGTGTGGTGTCCCTGCTTATGGCAGGGGGGTTGGAACTAGATGATCTTAAGGTCCTTTCCAACTCTAACTATTCTATGATTACTGCTTTTAATAAGTATGCTAACTATAATAAAAATTTCAACTGTTTTATCTGTGCTGGTAAGGATTTGGGGGGGTGAAAACGTGTTCTCTTACAAGTTTTATTTTTTTCCCTGCTGTTGCTAGTGTGAAAAATATGTATTTTTTTTCTCTAACACAGTAGTATTAAAACAAAGCTTGTAGTCAGCTGCTGAACTTGCACCATGGAAATTATTTTTTATAGTTGA
Source organism: Nestor notabilis (assembly GCF_000696875.1). Classification (NCBI taxonomy): domain Eukaryota; kingdom Metazoa; phylum Chordata; class Aves; order Psittaciformes; family Psittacidae; genus Nestor; species Nestor notabilis. Next base: position 19,140 of record NW_009934308.1, read on the forward strand.
TGAAAACAACTTTGTTGCTGTTACATTAGAAGTATGTATATGTTTTAAACTGGTAAATAGTGTTAAGTCTTTAAAAATGACTATGGAAAAACAAAGAACTTGAGTAAAAAGCAGTTAAGTCAAGACAGCGTAATCCTGAAACCTGTTGCTCATCTGCTACCTGAGCCTGCAGGCTCCTAAACTGCTGGAACAGCCCTCTCCCTTTCAAAGTCTCTCCAGACATCATGTCTGCTTGAGTTATAATCCCCCCAGAAAAGATGTGTTTCCATGTAAGCCTCTTAAGGATCACTGGATCTGTAAGGGGCTCTCGGAGCACACCTGTGGCATGCCAGTGAGATCAAACCTGAACCCAATGTGTAGTGGCAGCTTTTGCTTTCTGCTAAAAAGGAGCTGGGTTGAGTAGTGGTTTTCCTTCTGTATAATACTCCAGTGGCAAGAGTGCTTATCCAGGTGCTGGAGTGGTTACATAGCTCTTTCTTCTGCCTGGAGGGCCTAGCTGATGGCTTAGAAGCTTATTCTGGGGATTTCCTTTTGTGATTGCAATTGAAGCTGTACTTAACTCAACCTTTCCACTAGACAGAGCTCAGAGGTGCTTATTCTGGGCTCGGGATCACTTTCCAGGAAAGCAACTCAGTTACTGAGATGCTTGAAGAGCTTGGTCATAGGAGATCAAACCAAATTGCTCTGTAGTAACTGAATGATAAGATACATTCAAATAGGTTGCCAGTGGAACATTTGGTATGATTGTTTATTTCTCATAGCACGCTTGATATGCTCATTAAAAATAAGAGATCCTTCTGGACAGATCAGTTCTGTACTCTGATTGGCTCCACTTCTTTACACGAGTTATAAATAGAACTCAAATATTTTGTAACAGAACATGTTCATTTTGCTGTTAGCTGGATTGGAGGAAGGTTGTTTTTCCATTTTCAGAAATTTGTTAGCTCTTTCAAAAATAAAGCTGTTGGTAATGTAGCTATAACTTTATTTCAAAATAATAGATTCTAAGCGTATTAGTTAAGTGATGAACATATACCCATTTCAAGCCTTTTACAGATTATACTCAAGCAGGCCTGATATGAATACAAACGCATCAGGAAGACTGAACTGGTAAATCCCTACACCTGATCTTTCTGAAAGAGACCAAAGTAACCCAGAGATATAGTCACTTTTACAGCATTGCCAGCACTAGAACCTTACAAACAGAAGCTTATGTAACACTGACTACCAGTTATATCTGCAGTAATAGGTGAGGTGGTTTTACAGAACTTTTCTGTACAGATGCAAATAACTAATGAAAACCACTCATAGAGCAAGTGCCGGGAGAAGACAGGGAAACCAGCCTAGCCCTAACTGACCTAGTCCAAACAATGCTGACCTACATCACTAAACCTCAGTATTAAAAAATTTCTTTTCTTTACTTTCTCTATAAGAAATCCACACTATTTGGTAACTGCATCGATTCTGTATACAAAGTTGTATTTTTGTTAGAAATGAGTTTTGCAGATACTTGCTTATGTGTTTGTGAATGCTGCAAAAACTGCAACCAAAATGCTAATATAGTTCCTCTCTAGTACTAAAAAAAAAATAATCTTTGAAAACATTAAACCAGAAAGGTTAGAGGTAGGGAACATATGTATTCCTGCTTACTAGTCAGTATGCTTCAGCAGAGATGTGGGCAGGAAGATAGGGAAGATCATTAGACATACAGAAAGGGAAGGAAATAAAGGGAAGGAGACTTTTTTATTTTTTTATTTATTTATTTTTTTTTACGAAGTATAAACAAGTGACTGTCAGGGGCTATAGAGTAATAGAAGAGAGGGTGTTTGGCAAAATGTTTTGTGCATTTTGAAAATGGGTGAACCGGCCTTTTTGTGTAACCAGAACGCTGGAAGAGGTGTGAGCTGTTTTCCTGGCTGAGGCATCTTTGGCACAGAACCAGAAAATGTGGGCTGCCAGAGCATTTGGCTGAGGACAGGGTTTTACAGCTGCACCACTGTAGTGGAGGTTGTGTGGGGGGACCAGAAACCTGCCTGCAGGGGACAGAGGCAGAAGAGAATAGCTGCTCCTTTGCCCTCACACCCTGTCTCTGCCCACACAGACGCGTGCAGACACACATACGTACTGCACTGATGCAGCATGTGGAGAAAACTTCTTTCTGTTTGTTGTGTTAGAATCCATGTTTAACATGTGCCTTTGCTGAATCAACTGGGTTTGAAAATGTTGCATTGAGTGCCATTATCTCCAGTGGGAGAAGTGGAGACTGGAAGTGCACAGGTTCACTTGTTCTCTTCTCTGTCTTGATTTCTGTGCTACCGGAGATGCACATAGCCCAGAAATCCTCGCACACATGACTGACAGTCAGACCTGCTTTCTTCAAACTGTTTTTGCTAAATATCTCCAAAATCAGTGTGGGACTTGAGACTATCAGTTGTGTTTGGATTGGGGGTCACAGGCCTTGGGATCAAAATCCATCTGAATAGGTAAGATGCAGAATACACAGGTGTGAACCAGCCTGTCACCAGCCACACTAGCTAATGGTTAATGTGATCCTTGGTGCCGTTCTGGCCAATGCCAGCCAGAGCTCTCCCAAATAACACCTAGGGTCATTTGGTGGGCATTGGCACTCAAGTACCCTTCCCAGTGAGTAAAGGGTAGAGGATGTCCTACCTGAGGTAGGGGGAGAAGAAGTGACTGAAGTCAGGTTGAGCCCATTGGACTCAAGGTGAAGGAGAAACTTCATTGTGTTTACCAGTATAGATCTAATAGGGGTGATGGAAAGAGCCAAAGGGGAGAACAGATCGAGAGAGGGGTTTGGCAGATTAGTGAGGTGGAGTATAGATGAACAAACCCTAAAAAGGAGCAGGGCTAGAAACCTTACTTTATTTCCAGTAATATGTTTTAAGAAGCATAGGCAGCCCCTTTTAGAATAATTCTCTGCCTTAACACATGACTCTTTAGATGGCTTGGCTTTACTTCTGAAAAAGGCAGAGATTTCACCTCTGCCACTAACTTTCTATTATCTCAAGGAAAAAACAGAGGAAACCAACATATGTACATATATAATACAGAACAGAAATAATAAAGCAACAGTCTTTAATGAAGATCTTGGACTCATAACTCCCTATGTCTAACAAGGTTTTCAGGTCCATGTTTTCTAAATCTGACTCAATATGAAACAACATAGCAAAATAAATTCTGCTATCTTATTTTTTTCTGATAGTAACTGCAGAAAAATAAGAGACTATTAGAAATAGATTGATGAATTCTTCTCAGTCTTAGTTACAATACATGCACATATTGTATATTATATACTTTCATGGAAGAACACTTTCCATGGGAGGCAGAACACTACCAAACCTCGACTGTTTTTCCACTCCATTTTGTATTCCCTGCTGTTTGGCACCCATTTGTATGTTAGCTTGCCAAAAGAGTAGCTTGACAATTAGGTATGTCAGCACAATTATACATTTTATAAACTATGCAAAATAAAGCCCTCAGTGGTATGATGATTACTCTTTTCTCTGAGCTCTTATTTTAAACTATTTTTTAAACAATATCACTGCTGTAACTTCATTGGTATGATACTGCAGTACACAAGCCTTATCAAAGGAGAACGGTATCTCCTGCTTCAGACAATAAACCGTCTGCTCTGTCCTAAAGAGGTTGTTACAGTCATTCATCACCACAGTATCCGAGGACTTTCCAAGTGTGTCTAACATCTGTCACTGTTTGCTCTCTCACTCTTTTCCCAGAGAAAGTGTGTGCAGCAAAAGTATCTTGGTTTAGACTTTTGAATTGCTGTTTCCTTGCTAAAGAGAGCCAAAGAGGAGTCTGTGTGGAGAATGGTTTTTCTCATTTATTGAGGGACATTATCCCATAGATTTGGCCTCCAGTCATCCTAGAATTATCTCTCTGCCAAAGTATAAACCTTGCCTTTATCATGAAGAAAATCACAGTCCTGGAGTATGTTAACTGTTTATCACAGTTTTCATTCTGCTGCCTGTGTCCACTAATATACCCTGACGGTAGAAAACAAAAAATTGAATTTCATTTCAGCTTCTTTCTGTAGCCAGCATAGGTCAAAAAGGACTAGGTATGGTCAGTCTGTGTATTTCCTGAACAGCTACATTTTAGTATTTGATACTAGTTAGGACATAACTGGTGAGCATTTCAGTTTGCCTCTTTGACTGTGTGTGCTGGAGATCTGCTTGACACAGACTGAACTCTCATACCAAATACATTCTCCACTTTGTCTTCAGTCTGTGTCATTCCCTTCATTGATGGGTTTTTCTTTTGTTTATTATCCTACCTATAGTCACTTTCATCACTGTTGCCTTCAAATCCTCATGTTTTTTGTAGTTACTGTCTTGTCTTCATGTTGCCTTACTGACTTCATATGAAGAGGAGATTAGTAAGACATTATGGCTTAAGGTTTCTCTTGGGCTACTTCAATGTTAGAGAACTTACTTTGCTATTTTTAGGCTCTGGGAGGTGTTTTCTTCAGTACCTGCTGCTTCCACAAGTTAAGAGTTATGAACGTGGCTCATTTGCCACAGTGAAGGTTCTCCCTGTTAGCCTTAATACTTAAGTGCTGAGCGGTATAAGGCTTTTCTCATGTTTTGATTTCAAAAATCACCACAGAAACAAAGTGCCAGGTTGTTTGTCAGCTACAAAATGAACTCTTAACACAAGTAGGTTAAGGTGAGTGTAAAATATTGAAAACTTTATAGAAGAAGATATACAGGCTTTCTGGTATTTCACCTAGTTGGCTGCTGCAGGAGACAAGATGCAATGGTAAAATGATCTGTTCAGAACCATAATGGATTGGACCCTCTCTTTGAGAGAAACCTTTGTATCATACATCTCCTCCCTCCTGCCTGCTTCATTAATGGTTATTTTATAAAAGATGTATCATTCTGAAATGGGATTTTTTTTGCTGTTTTCTTCACTGTTCTTATTTTGCATTTCATATATTCATACAATGAGTAATCTGTAGCAACTGAGATTATATTTTATTTACCACATCAGTCATCTGTCATGCATTTTGCACATCTATTTAACATATTTTCCTACTTTTGCTTTCCTGTTTTGTCTGAATTCTAATGGGGACCAAACTTAAAGTCAGGAAACCTGAAACTGTCTGGGTGAAATCTTTGCACTTGCTTAGTGTTTCTTTACACTTTCTTTGCTTGGACTGTCGCATTGCCTTACATTTGTCACACTTATTAGTAAGTAATTCAAAATTCTTTTAGTTTCTTAGTTTTTGCTCAAAAACATGCTTTGCACAACTGCCTTGAAGAGAAACTTGCTGATGGAAATGAAGTAAAGATCAGTTTTGTGCTTACCTACTTCAAGACCATGGAGTTTAAAATAACTTCTGAATTTCTTTAACGAATGTAACAGAAGGAAAGAAATGATGTTGAAATGTAAGTTTATATACTTAAAATGAATTAAGTGTTTGAGTAGACAACTAGATGTTTCCCAACCAGGTATCTTCCCCTGCTTTCCCCAGATGACTGAGATGTTGGTGATGATCAGCTATGGCTAAGAAAGCCTGCAGACAGACCCGTGTGTCTCAGATCCTCACCAGCTTGCAGTGTGCTGTTTTCCACTAAAAATCATGTCCTCCATTTCCTTCCTCCACTGAAACAGGGGTCAGGACTGCAAACCCGCTGCTGAGACATCTCTGCTATTGCTGTTACTCTGTTTTCTCTCTGATATGTCTTTATGTGCAACACCTGTAAGTAAGTTTCCGATGTGTTTAATGCGCTGGCTCCGCTTTTGCTGCTGTGAAGTTTTCCAGATGTTGCTGTGCTTGGTAACACAGTTATTTCTATGATGATCTCTGCTAAGTGTTACTGTGGTAGTCTCGTTTTGCTTCCCTTCTCTTGCCCTCTCATAGACCTTCTCAGTCCCATCATCACTGAACTAATGAACAGTATTTGGAATACTGCAACTTCCTTAGAAAGAGTTGGATTGGATTTTTTTTTTTTTTTAAAGAAGTATTTAATGGTTGAAGGACTTCACCAGATGCATTGGTGGTGTTAAAGGTAATATCCAGCCTTGCATATGAGTAAAACAAACAAAGCACATATCGTATCCCTTAAAAGCTGTCTAACACTTGGGGAAAAATAATAAATACAGGTAATAATGGCAGTGAGGTGAAGTGGTTCATAATGATCAGATATTAAGAAAAGATTCTTTACTGTAAAGGTGGTGAGACAGTGGCACAAGTTGTCCAGTGACATTGTGGCTGCCCCATCCCTGGCAGTGTTCAAGGCCAGGTTGGACAGGGCTTGAAGCAACCTGGTCTAGTAGAAGGTGTACCTGCCTCTGGCAGGGGGGTTGGAACTATATGATCATTAAGGTTCTTTCCAACATAAACCATTCTGTTATTCTGTGATACCACAACAATGATTTACTCAAATGCATATTTGAGTTGAAAGCATATTTATTTCCAGTGTTTAGGAATCCTTGCTTCTGGTTTTTTTCCATCCCCACAGTAGTGATCTCACTTAGATCAGACAGCTGTGCATCTGCCACCTTTGGTACCCGTGGAAGTAATACTAGAAAAGAGCAGTTTGACAGGGGTATGGTGGTAGTGGAAGAAACAGCGGGAAGGGGGTGGGTAAAGAGCTGAGGTCCTTCCACTTCCTGTCTGCTCATTACAAACTGGCAGTAAAAGACATGCTGTGGTTTCTTCTTCTCCGATCGATAGCTACAGTCAAACATAAAATGGGAAAGAAATGTTCTCCTTTCAATAAAGCTGGCTGCTTCCAAAAGCATTAAGTGTGGAAACACCATTGTTGGGCAGTCAACACTTGTACTTTTGACCTTGTGTTTTATCTGGTGAGAAAGCAGAGGGCAGAAAGGAGGCAAGTTGGTTTTGGCGATCTTTTAACTCCGTTAATAAGAATTCATCAACACTCGAACCAAGCGAAATTATATGAGCAATATGGCATTTTTCCAAACCAGTAACAATGTCTGAAACTTCAAAAACTTTCTCCTGTTGTCTAACTTTACTTTTCAAAGGTAGATTAAGACAAAAATTTTCAGCTAACACTGTATTTGCAGGACCACCTCTTTAAATTAGTGCTAAGGTGTTGTGAAAGCTTTTATTGTTGCAGTAAGTGGCATCTTACTAGTTGACATCCACATTGTATCTCCAGATCCTGACCTTTGGCATATGAGGCTACTGATCATCAAACATTATGTCCTCACTCAAAATGCTGTCTGGAGAAATTGTTATAGGTGACTTGCGTTACAGGAGGCATCCACTCTCAGATTAAATAATTTCTTAGCCTTTCTATTCATTTGGACTCTTTGCTGCTACCAGACACTAAAATAACCTTGATAACAACAAGAAAAGCTACTTTTCCATCTGCAGCTAGAGATGATTACACACTATCCAATTGTATTACAGTGACCAGACTGGACCACAGCAAAGCACAGTTCTATGATCTTATGCTCAATTATAAAAATGTATAATACTGAAGGGGGGGTGAGGGGAAAAATACCTAAAAGACTGATGTCTGGTACATGTAGCTTATAAAGATACTAGGAATACAGGTTACCTTTGAATTGCCTTCACACAACTATCAGGGTCCAAGCAGAGAATGGTAGAAGGGTAAAAATCTGCAAAATGGTAGCCAGAAAAACATGGGGAAAAAGGAATCCACATATTATATTCCTAATCAGAAAGGTGCTGACTAACAGTTTTGGTTTTTTGGGTTTTTTTTTGTTTGTTTTTTGTTTTTTGTTTTTGTTTTGTTTGTTTTTTTTTTTTTTTTCTTTTAACTGTCCAACAGTCACTTCTACAGATTGTAGAAGAGTAAGGGAGCTATTTTGACAATATTCTGCAGGAGCATGTCAGTGCTTACTTTCTTTTATGGCAGCCTTGCTGGAGAGTGGGATTTAGGCTGAATGAAAGTGATGCCCTGAGCAACTGTCCCATGGACATTTCTTTGCCTGAGGTTTAGCAGCTCTGACAAGAATGTATTTTGGTTTGGGGTAGTGAAAAGCCTCACCCTGCCAGCAAATAGCAGTCTTGCAGACTGAACAAAGAGACCATCTCTTGTGTAGAGTGAGGGGAGGAGTGCTGCCATGAAGATGGGGACAGAAACTGAAAGAGAGAAACTAAATGCCTTCATGTCATTTTGGGTATTTTTATTTTTCTTTTAATCTCTTCAATTTAAAAGCAACAATTCTTATTCAGCCTGCACCCATTTCTAGTATATCGCATTGCCAGGAATTGTTAACACAAGCAGGAGCTCTGTGTTGCATTGATGTTGCTGAAAGTGGCATATGTAATTTGATGTATGGGAGTGTTTTTGGGGTTTTTTAATCAATTTGATCAATTAAAAAACCAGAAAAAAACCGATACAGAACTTTGCATGATCTCATCTGATGATAACATTTTTTGTCTCGAATTCCCAGAGCAGCTAGGTAGGCCAGGGTGTGGTTTATGGGGCTGTTAACACGTACTCTGTAGATACTGCCAACTGCATTCATCTGCCCAAGCCATCCTTTAATGGCCTCATAAAAACGTGCCCTGGAGTGTCTTTGGAGTATTAATATGCTCTTCCACTTGAGAATTTAATCTTTAGAATATAAAGTCTTTCAATACAGTTTTTATAGTAGAAGAATAAGACTAATTAGTTTAATAGATGGTAAAGTGAATTGGCTAAATTGAAAGGATTTGTTGTGCTGTCTTATTTTGAAGCTATTTCTGATTCATACGTTTTACAATAGGATTCATTGTAGTCAGTGTCAACATAAGCTAGTGTTCCAGCCCAATGCCTTTACTTATATGCTTCATGTCTTAAAACTTACTCAGAACTTGTTCTGATTTGTTTCATCTGATTTTTCCTACCCTTTCAGTTTAGCATATGAATCCAACTGTTTTTTCGTGAGCATGGATGTTTATTCTACCTTTTACTTTGTCATACTGAAGTCATAACCCTAAAAAGGTAGTGGAGGGTGGGAGAGATACAAATTTGGAACTAGAGCATGTCTTTATCATAACTCTCATTATAGAATATAAAATATGAAAGTGGCCCAGATACCCAAAAGACCCTGTTGTGGCAGGGTGATGCTTTATAAAATTCTCCCATTTGGACACCATATCTGTCACCATGAGTTCATCTACTTAGTAATTTTTCTTTTCAGATGAAGGTAGACAAAATGGAGATCATTAAAACTATGGTTTTTTTGCTTCCATAAAGGCCATACTGTTACAAAATGAATTAACCTGAAATGCTCTTTGCTTAATTAAGTGAGAATGCTTAATTTCTTCTCACATCACTATTGAGACTTCAGGAAGGTAGGGAAAGAAAGGGAGAATAGAATAAAGAGAAAGGAAAAGGCTGTTTTAAAACTTAGTCTTTAGTCCCTAAGGGTCTCTGAGTTTATTTATTATTCTTGTTTGTCAAGACATTTACGATGGTTTTCAAATGCTGCTGTTCCTCCTTCTCCTTTACTCTGCTCTCTCTTACCCTTAGTTACTTCCTGGGCGTGAGATATTATGTATAATGTAAAACTACATAATTCATGTAATAAGGACACTTCTTGGATCCCGTTGAAGATTAATGATCCAGCACAAGGGTTAAAACAGCCTGTAAATGTTAAGTGCAGTTGGTACTGTATTGTGAGGAGGTGCAAAGGAAAACTTAGATTTCTTTCTTCACTTCCATCCTTAAATAAAATAATTAAAATACAGAGTTGAAATGCAGCAAGATAGATAGGTCAGGACTTAGCACTTGAGGCAATTTAGGATTGGATGTGGTTTCATATTATCCCTAAAATGTGGATTAAAGGAATAAATCTTTTTTTTTGTTTTTTTGTTTTCAGCATGTGGCCTCAGTGATGGTGATAACTAAATAATAAAGGTTGGGGCAGATATGCCACTGATACAAACTGTTAAATCTCTGCTGAAATCAGTGGCATTGTGGCACTCTGCCTCAAGTGGAGGTCTTCCAGAACATCTCCAGAAAGATGACAGGTGCTGTACAGGGAAACAAAACCCTCTTATGTTCTGGAGGGGGAAGAATTGTGAATTACTTGAATTGATGTAACTAATAACAATAGACTTAAAAAATGCCAAATCTCCCAGGACTGACATATGTTAGATTATGGAAGTATGACTCCTGATGACCACCAGTTTGGTTGGATTGAGAGCAATGAGTCACAGGTGATGTGAATGAGAAAACTCTTATGTACCCTTGCTTGCTATGAAACTGATTCTTATTTCATGCTTTGCTTTAGATAATAAAAGTATTGCTCTAAAAGCCTTGAAGATGTTTGAAAAACAGGGACTCTTAAGATCTGTGCTTTGAAAAAGCTGACACTTTTTCCAGGATGGAAATGAGGGAATTACATCCTCAACATTTGCTTTTACACAGGTGTTTCCTTTGCAGAGAGGAGTAAGTTTTCCTTTGACTACTTCTACAAGCAAATAGTGATTCCTATACATGTGTGTGAATGAGCGCTACTTAAGTTCGTATTTGAAAGCTGCAGTCACCTTAAAAATAATCACTGTTGCTTTGGAGTATTTCACTGAATGTGCATATGTTAGAGTTTTATCGTAGTCAAAAGAACAGGTTTTGTTCATAGAGGACCCAAATGAAATACATTTAGTGCTGTGTTTAATACATTTGCTGATTCTGTATGTGAAATTGGCTAAGTGTATACACTAAGGAATTTCTCATTCTTTTTATTGCAATCTTGCCATCTTTAAAAAAAAAAAAAAGTCAGGCTAGCATGATCCTACTGATCCAATGTGCCCTCTTAATTAAGCCTTCACTGAATCAAACTTAATATCTTTGTCAAAGAGGTCAGACTTCCATGTATCAGTGTCAAAGCTACTAAAGATAGTTCCCTGCTGAGACAGGAGCGGGGAGAGCTTTCTGTAACTGTGTGGTAGAGCCACTTGTGTGAAAAGCTTTGGATCAGAAACACTGTTTGTAGTCAGCAAAGAAATATTTTCCCTTACAAATCCAGACAAGACTTTAAGGAAGACAAGACTATAGACAGACTGCAATAATGTCTCATCTTGCAGGTGTCCTGAAGGTAGAAGGTTTCTGGTATATTATTCTAATTACAGCTGAATATAGAAAGTACATTTACAGAGTCAAACAAAAGACCTGCTACATTGTGGCTGACAGTAGTAGTGAGTACCTGGGAAAAACGTGTTTGAACAATAAGCACCTAGTGGTATTTTCCTTGCAGAATATGGGCACCTTCCTGTTTGAGAATAGTTAATACAGTCTTCTGTAAATTTGTATGAATGTTTTCTGAAAGCATTTATAGTTTCCCAGGATTTATTTGTCAGTAATCCAGTATCATGGAAATCTTCTGTGACTCTTGTAAGCAATTTTGGTTTGTTTTAGTATCCTGGCTAACTCTTATCATCCAGCTTTGTGACTTTACTGATCTCTTTTCTGCATGATCTCTGAATGTGTTGAAGAGCATAGGGCCAGCATGAGATCCCACTGAACCCCACTGATGTGCGTATCTACTGCAAACACCCACTGCCTGCCCTTACCTTGAATTTTTACCTTTTAATTGGGCCCACAAGACAACCTCTCCTTAAGAAAAGTATCAGGTTAATGCCCGGTGTCAACCAAAGGAGCGCTTGATCTTTTTCCTCAAATGGGAATATCCCCAGATACTCTGTTCATGTAAATGTTGCAGACCTTCTGGACTTGGAAGACCTCACCTCCCAGCCTTTCCCTCTTGGGAATGCTTGAGAAGCCTGCTGGGCTCTTGCAGGACCTGGCATCTGAAGGGCAGGGAGGGAGGAAAGCACAGTCACTTCTTCCACTGCTGCTCTGAAGATCTTCACCAGGTATGTTTTTCTGCAATCCAAGTCACTTCAGTAAAATAATTTGTCTCTTGTTCTTCTTTGCCAGCATTCCTCCCCCATTCCTCCTGAGTAACAATTCCAGACATGCCTTCAGCTATTTAATCTCCAGATGCCATGTCACTGTTTTAATTTCTTTTTTTTTTTTCTATTTAATATTAGAAGTGTTTCATTCTCAGCCATCTGAAGAGATTATTTTTGGATCTCAGACATCAAAGCAATTATTTTTTCCAGATTCTGCTCCCTCTATAAGGTCCATTAGATAAATATTTGACTGTGGATAATTAGTTGGCATTTGCATTCAGCGAGAACTAAATACTAGTTTGGATCAAATAACTCTGCAGATCTGCTTATCTGTGGGGTTTTTTTGTTTGTTTTTTGTTTGGGTTTTTTTTATAGGTACAATTAGAGAAAGATTTCTCCGGGGAAACTATTTGGCTTGAC
>NW_009934308.1:31468-66216 GCF_000696875.1 Nestor notabilis
ATTCCTGAGTCTGGAGCAACTAGAACTTGCTTCTTTCCTGTTGGGAGTAATTCTCCTGTCTTGGGGAAAGCAGTAAAGATTAATTCATATGTTAGATGTAGTTTGTCATCTCTAGTAGTCTTTCATTCGTGCTACATTAATAATACCCTCTGGATGATGTGGGAATGTGGCATGCTAGTTTATATAGAGAGTGAAAATGACATCTTGGAGAGAAGCGGAGTGGAAATCCCTTAACTAGTGTAAAATCAGCATTGATTTGTTGATGCACATCAGCCAGCTTCTTACCAGTATTATTGAAAGCTCTGTTGTGGTTAAAGATAAGGAGGTAAGAGTTGCCGGTTGGTGTGATGCTGAGAGCAGGTGTGCTTTTACAACAGCCTCATGGCTATTCTCAAAATGCTCAGTTTGTTAACGTTCATTGCTCACTATTACACTTCTAAAAAAGCCCCTCTGTCAACAATGTTTTCCTCTTATTGTAGTTATCTTCTATGCAGACAGGTTCCAAATGTGGAAAACGATATGAGCATACTCGTATCCACCACATTCACCACTGCTACTTATTATGGAAGGATATGGGAACATAGCCACCCAGTGCTTTACTACAGATCGTTCTTTAGGAGTGCATTGTAGACCTGGGTTACACAATTGCCAGCATGTGCACAAGGCAAAGGACTCATAAAGCTTCCTTTAGTAATTTTTCAATATTTTTTCCTCAAAGTTTTAAAACAATAGAAACAGAAAAATCAGATCTCATCTGGATAAAAGAATGTAATTTATTCACATTCCTGATGTTTGAGAAAGAAAGATTTCCTTATTTTACTTAGCTATCCATGACTTGGATCCATCTTCAGTGTCAGAAATTACTTATTTCTTTGCCTTTCCCAAACCCTTAGATTCTCTGGATAACTCCCAGCTCTTGTAAGGACAGCACAGGGTACTCATATGTTCAATGAGAAACCTCTCTTCCTGAAGGAAATGGTATGTAACCACTAAGACTATATAGTCCATTAAGCTCTAATCCTCAGTTGACACGTTTCATGTAATTCCCACAAGACTGAATTTAGTTCAGTATGTCCCTATAAAAAATTAACGTCATCTTTGTTTGCGTTGAAGAGTTCCATAAATGAAAAGGAAGGGCTTGATATCAACCCATGTTTATCCACCCAGATTTCAAATAAAGGAAAACATTGCACTATATTCAGCTTTCTGGTGTCAGATCTAATTACAGAGTTGCTTTCGTCACATCACAATAAAAATGATAATCGTTTCAATCTGAAGAATTGGGATACTTAAAAAACAATTTTCCTAATAGTGTTACACATTTAAATAAATCAAAATTGTTAAATTAATTCAGGCAGTGACAATCTAAAAAAGTTATCCTTGTGGCAGCCTCCAGAAAAAGATTTTGCAATTGGATGTGTGATTTGTTTTATCTTTTCATATCTACTTTCATTATCTCTTGCTTCTTAATATGTATGTCTCCTGCTAGAAATTCACTGATCAGGCACATGTAAGATATCTGAATATTGAGATGATATCCTAGGAATCCATAGAGATAATAAAAGTAAATGCTACCTTACAATGCATTTTTTCTCCTAGTAGATAATTTTCTCATTAGTCCATCTATACTATTTCTGTACACATTGATTGTAGCCAGAATGATCGGCATTAAAACTCTCACCTTCTTTAAATAAAATAGTTTTCAGTTTATATGTATGTTTTTTCATCTTGTAGCTCATTTTTAATAGGAAGAATTAGGAAGTGCTCCCAAATTAAACTCTGTCTATCTAAACTGTAACCATAAATCATTATTTGATATAATGACTATAATTTTAAGGTCAAAAGCTGTATCCTTGCTCTAATATATCATGTCAATGATTATAGATTACAAATTAATGGTCAAATTGAAGTAGAAATTGGGAGAACAGGGGGAAATGTTAAAAATACTTCAGTAAGTGATACTCTGTATCAGTAAAATGGAAGAAAATTTGATTTAAAGATTATTATTTGCATTAATACAAGACTAAAAATCTGTTATGAGGGGAGGGGAAGGTGTGCGTTAGGCTGAAAGTTGAAAGTTAGCAATGGTATGTGTTACTACCACTAGTTTGCAATACATGGATATACCTGTGGAAAGCCTACCCAGATAGTTGTCCAGCTAGTCAGTGTTTGCTGCTTTATACTCTTTGAGAGCTTAGGCTTAGAAAAGATGCTGCGATAATTTTAACGGTAGTCAACACATCAACTTAAGCATCTATGATATAGTCAGTAATCAAGGGGACAACATTTTAAAAAGACTGCAGGTTTGCTGCTTTACATTTCTTAAGCCACTTCTTTTCCATTATTCCAGTTACACATGAGTGTTGTGGTACTGTAGAAAGCAGGGCAACAAATGCTGAATTTTTAAAGCAATGCTTTGCATAATGGAGATTGGCACCAAACGAAAGCCTGCTGAAACAGCTTCAGTGGCAGTGGTTCCAAGCTGGCTGGTGCTTATAGTATGGGTTGAATCTCTTTAGGCAGATGTCTCAAATGAATAGTAATATGAAATATTCACAAATACTAGAGGACGAAGGAGTTTGTTTCATGTAACAGCAGTAATTTAAAAAAATCCCTATTCCAGTATTACTAATTCAGTATCGGTTGTTAGGGCAGCAGGGTCAGACCATACTGAAACAAATGCCATGACTTTACTACATTTCAAAAGCAGAAGTTTGGAAGCAAGATAATTTAGATGGGTTTGGATTAAAGATTTTCTTTAGACATGGAAATAGGCTAGAATGCAATTGCAGGTTATGGGTTTCAAAAAATACTGAAAATGAATATAACATTATTTAAACTTTGTATTATTACTATCATTAACAGAAAAATCCTTTTACAGAATCAACAGTGTACTTAGGGCTGGAAATCTGGTTACTAGTGCCTATCATGTGAAAGATTTCCTCATGACCTGATTTCAAGCTTGCGTTCACTTCTATGTTAGTGCAGAAAGACTAATTCTGTTTTAACTAAAATTTGATTCATGGAAAAGACACTCATGCAGTAGTGGAGAAAAGCTCACTTTCAAATACTTCACTGTATTATAGGGCTGGATTGCAACTATGTACTGTCCAGGGAGTGTAGAGTCTGGTTGACTTCAGTGTCTGAGTTTAAAGAACATGATATTAGTTGGCCTCATTGTTGATTAGTCTCCATCTTGAAGTGTGTATTGGGTATAATTCATAGGTGGAATTTTCAGTCTTGCTGTTTTAGTAGAGGTAGTACACATGCACACATGAGCTCAGACTGAGAATATGCAATTTGAAAGAGAGACTAGCTTAAAGCTTGTCAGTCATACTTAAAAGACAAAGTGTTTGAGAAGATGAGAGACAAAGAAGATGTATTTCTGTATTAAACAACTTTGGCATATGTCAGACTACAGTAGGAGAAACAAGGCTGTACTAATTTATATGTCTATGCCCAGCGTTGAGCAAACTTGGAACATGTGGGGGGAAAAAACATAATTGAATGCTTAATACAGAAGTATTTGAAGGCAGACAAGACTGTGGAAGAATTTTACCTGCTTATTTCAGTTTAAATCAGTAATTTGGGAAGTTTATTATAGTTCGTAACAGTCCAGTTCATTATAGTACTTTTCTAGTTTACTTTGCTTCTACATTCAACCCTTCTTTTGTTTACTGAGGAAAACAAAGAGGTTTTTCTTCCTCTTTTATGTTCTCGTGATTTGAACTTCCATTGAAACTTAATTTTATTTGCCTCTCATACTGTATTTGGTTTCGTCTGATGTTAATCACTTTATTCAGTTATCAATTTAATTAATGTATTTTTTAATTAAGGGTGACAGAATGTTAAATACTACATATTTCTGAAGTATTTAGAAACTTCCAGCATAATCCTAAGTCTCACTGTGGTGTAGTAACTTAAAACACCTTTCAATTATGTAAATATTGTTAAAAATGCAAGTGAACTGCCTTTTGTATATCTTACATGAGAGAAACAGCATGCATAAGAAAAACAAGCTTACTGCAATCCAAAAAGTAGTTTGGTTTTTGTTTAGTTTTGGTTTGTTTTTCATAGATGGATTTAGCATTTTCAGTTTTCAAATAACACTTTCTGGAATACTTGTCTTGATAGAAGATAAGCTGATTGATTTCTGCCTTACTTCTAAAACAGGCAAATTTTATAAGGATATCCTTTGTGAAAAAATACTCCATTTTATTTTTATTTCATTAGTAGATAAATGTTGAGTTGCTTATGGAAAATATTCCAGTAACCATCCGTTTCTGTGGTATTTGTCATATCTTTAAAATGAATTTCCATGTCTGAAAGTGGGGGCTTTGTTCTCATTTAATTACTTACCATAATACGTACAGTTTATAAAATACACGGCATGTTTGTGAACTGTAGAAGTTGCCCAGTGAAATTCAAGAACTGATGGTGATTAAGAAGTCGAATTTTCCAGAGTAGGTCTTGATTATGTTTTGTCCAGAAACCTGGCAGGGATGTGATAGAAGACAATGACTGGCAGTATCAAAACCCATTACTTCAAAACTGGAGTTTTCATGAATGACTTGTGCATTTCAGTGAGTATAAAGGGGTGTATTTGGAATTCATTACACTTAATTCTGTGATAAAGCTCATCTAAGAGTTGCAGGGAGGGAGGGAAAAGTACCTTTTCTGACAGTGCTTTTTTGAGGCTGCTTTGTTAGGGCATTTGAAGGGTTGTTTTATAATCACAAAGTCACAGAATGGTTTGGGTTTGAAGGGACCTTAAAGATCATCTAGTTCCAACCCCCTGCCATGGACAGGGACACCTTCCACTAGACGAGGCTGCTTAAAGCCCCATCCAACCTGTCTCTGAACTCTTCCAGGGATGGGGCATGTTCAAAGAAGAGCTAATCGATGTGGAATTGTATCTGTTCTGGGATCTTCCTATAACCTAACAAACTGGCACCTAGCTGTTCAGACTAACCTGGCATCGTCCTTACGTGAGAAAGAATAAGCTACCATGAAAAAGAAATAGTTAAAAAGACTGTAATGTTGGGGCTAAATGATGTCATAAATCCAACACACCCTGTCTTTGAGTGAGAACCTGTGGTTTTGTATATTTAGGATCATTAAAAATCCCATTGCATCTTCTTTCTACAAGTAGATGTATAACCCTTGGAGTTCTGTCTTGATTCCAATTCAAGTAATTACAGTTGGTCCTTCTAGAGTCTAGCTACAATCTTAAATAGATAATTTCTTGCCCTAAACATTGATGCCTCTACTTTGTGCTGTGGACTCATTTCTTGAAATTGTTTCTTTGTCTAGTCTGAGCTTTGGTCCATTTATGTGTGAATATGCAATATGATTTCACTATTTCATTAATACATTTCACATAAAAATTGATCATACACAAATACATATGAAATTAACTGGATAGCATATGAAATATTATTCAGGAAACCAAGTACACAAGTAACAAGCAAAAATGCCTATTGAAAAAAATTTGTTTAATCTCTTCTTGTGCTAAAAATATATTTTCATGTAATGATTAGAAGAAAGCCATTTCAGGTTCCTTTGGAACATTGCACTAAAGATCTAGTTTAACCACATTTAAATGGAATAAATTACATCAGAGGTGTGGGTTTTTAAGTTCAGCAATACTTATTATTTTCCTTTTATGCACCTCTTTGGGTCAGTTTTTAACTAAATCTGGTTTTGCACTCAAGTTACACAATTGTTTCATGAACCTGCAAAACTGTGAGGTGGGGTTACTGTTGGTTTATTTCATTCTGTTTTATTTATCCCAAACAAAGCATTTTTAGTGAGCTGCATACATGTATACATTTTTCTGTAGCAGCTGATGTAGTATCTCTACAAGGGTGTGTCTTCCAGGGGCAGTAATAATGTATGCATAATTCAAGTCCTTCTCAGTCACAGATGTGAAGGAAAACTGAAAACACTTACAGCAAAATTAATCTTAGTGATTTTCTTCCCCCAAATATGCTGAAAATACCATATTTGGGTTTTCTTCTGGTCATTTAATGCGTTCATATATATATAAAAGAAACCTGAGAACTATGTTTTCATTTATGATTTGAACTTGTTCATAATAAGGTACCTATAATCATCTTGCTCATGCCTTTTAACTCATGAGAATGGAAGTTCCTGATAAGCTGTAGGTTTCTGGGATGATGGACAGAATGTGGGAGCTGTTGAAAGTAATGTGAGGAATTTGACTGTATCATCCCACCAGATCAGTTTTACTGTTCATATGAATATTTTGATTTGTCTCTGGTGTATTTTTAATCAAGTGACTGGTGTGTTTAAAAATAGCAAAACATTCAGGAGGTTTTCATAATACGTAATATCCTATTGGTGATTACTTAAATAGCAATCTACAGCCATCTTAGTTCTTCCTAAACCTATTACCTGTGCTATTTTTGTTCAAGTTCTCAAATCTGAAAATGGGTCATAGCTCTAAATTACAAATGGATGTTTACTTGATATTTTCAATTTAGGGAGTGTTAATAGATAGATTCTTTGTACATTTAATTCAGCTCACTTAAACCCTCTGTTAAAATGAGAAATTTACCTTTCAAGGCCAGGCTGGATGGGGCTTTGAGCAACCTGGTCTAGTGTGAGGTGTCCCTGCCCGTGGCAGGGGGGTTGGAACTAAATGGTCTTAAGGTCCTTTCCAACCCAAACCATTCTGTGATTCTTTGAAATCCTTGTATGAAGGAACTGCTGAACATATACACAACCATGGTACTGCACTTCCATAGCTACATTATGTGACACAGTTGAACACGTTAACAGGGAATGAGTGGCATACTACAGTGTGCACATCTTCTGGAGATTTAGTCTTAAAATTAATCATGAATTATCTTTAAACACTGGGGTTTGAAGAGGAAGTGGTTGTACTGCAGCACAGAATCTTTGCAAGATCCACTGGTATGTACTGTTTATATCATTTTTGCAGCATGCTAGGGGCAGGACTTAGGAGTTTGCATTTGGACTGGTCTTGGCTGAGTATGTAGTAGCTTTATAAGGGTTTCAGACACTGCACACTCTAATATGTCTGACTTGAGGTGGCTGACAAAGTTTGACTATCAATGTGGGAGAGATGTCAACACAATCCAGTAAGAAGAGACTGAAGTTCTAGAATAAGATGGATGTTTAAATATATTTGTTACTGAAGTTTCATGACAGAGACCCAAATAAAAATGAGCTTAATAGGGATTATTTGAATTAATTTAATTTTTTAAATTTCTCCACCCCCCCACCCCCACTCCCCAGTCTTAAACAGTTGTAACTTCTTGCAGGTCAGCAAAACGGAATCACCACTGCTGTGATCTGTACTATTATGTAGGATAATCCATAGGTTATTTTATCCATATCTGCCCCTTAAAATAATGTTAGTGCACTGGGCAGAGAGGTTGCTGCTCTCTCCTCTTTGAAATTAGACAGCCTTAACTGTTCTCCAACTTCCACAGAAGATGAGGACTTAGAATTTTGGAAGGGGACCTTGAACTGAGCTGTGGCCATCAGGACCTCCAGAAATTAGGTTGCCTCTTTTTTCTACCCAGCTGGAAAGAGTTTTAAATGTACTTAGTTCCTGCTCACATCTATTCTTTATATGGAGGCAGCAGACAAAGGGGCTGATGTGACAGAGACTCGAGCCATTGGACTCGAGTCACTGATTAGCTCATTTCATGTCAGCCATGTGGCTTTTAGACAGAAGTCTGGAGCCAAATATCTCCCAATTACCTGAAGTAAATTGCTTCATAGCTTGTTACCAAAATTCTGAGCAAGGTTTTGGCTCCTGCCTGATATTTAATTAAACTCCTTGCATCTGATAACTTCTCTGCATGATGTGGCAAATAGGAAATGCTTAGATGAAAGTTGATTTCAAAATATGGGGAGGAAAAGAAAAACCTAAAACTTGAAAGCATGTTGTTTACTGCAAAGGAAAAGAATTTTTTGCTATATAAAAGCTTAAGTATAATCTGAAACAAACTTGTATTTTTCACAGTTAAACAAAAGAACAGAAATAGTGATATTATGATTCCAGGCATGATTCAGACACATTTTAACTCTATGCAAGTATCTCTCCAATATGACATCTTGCACATTTGTGTCTCACTCAGCAGACTTTAAGAAATAATTTCTTGTTCATGATCCTAGCATCTAATACCTACCTATCCGCTGGACAAAATACAGAACAGAAAGATAGTTTCCATCTCGGAGAGCGGGTGGTCCTGCTGTAAGACATAAGATAATTAGAGGAAAGAAAGAAACAAGAATAAGCTGTTGTTGGTCAGCAAAGGAGCAGTAAAGTCAATGGCAGCCATCCTAAAGAAGGAGATGAGTTAAGAAATATTTTTGAGGATGCTTATGGGGAATTTCTGTTCCATGCGAGTAACACAGAAGTCAGCATTAATATTTATGTGAGAAAATTTAAAAAGTGGATATGAGAGGTTGGCATTGTGGGGATGAGGCAAGTTAATGAGATCTCATCTGTAAGTGTGAGATAATCATGTGTGTGGGAAGGGTATGGCAAGGAAAGCACTGACTGGAAATAGCCTTGACTCAGAATACTTAAGTTACTAAAGTTTGGTGTGACAGAAAAGGGGGAGTGTGTGGTGCCTCCACAGAGAGGGTTCGTACTAAAAAGTGTTCTTTTGCTATGAGTAATAGGCAGAAATTATTACCAAGTTATCTTGTATGCAATGGTAAAATGCTATGTGACTTGTAATCTGAGGTATCTCACGCTTGTGTGGGAGGTTTAGCAGCTGATTAAGACTGGAGACTCTGTTACAGGCTGCTATGATTTTTGAAATCTTCCTCTGTTTGGATTTCCAATTACTTAAGAGAAAAAAACAAGTGACACTTCATGCAATTCCAGGTCTTTGTGCATGTGATTTAGAGTACTGTGAATATCACAAATTATAACATAAATTGCATTTCACAATGACAGCCTTTCTTATTTCTTTCTGTTGTTTATCATAAAACACAAGCTAACAAACACTAATAAATAAAATAAATGCTACTTCAAGTTACTTATGCAAGTTGAAATATGTTCCCTAAAGAGGGTCACAGAGGCAACAAGCTGTCAGAACTGCACATCTTCCTGACAATCTCAAACCACTACTTAAAGTGTAAATGTATATTTGTCATTCACTGACTGTTATGCAGCAAGGCAGATATCATCAGATATCATCAAGTACATTTTGTCTAAAAAAGAAAAACACCATGACGTTTGACAGATGAATATTATTGACGGGTCATAACTCTAAATTAGGAACTTGCAAAGAACAGAGCATGTAGGGTTGTTCCACAGCTAAGTGATACCACATATGGCCATCCACCTAGGCTACTGGTGTTATTCAGAGAGGGGATAACAAATCTGTGTGTTCTCAGTAGCTCTTATAGGTTTAATTCGAAGTTCTAAGATTTTCTGGAGGTATTTTTGTGAGTTTGTTCGCTTTACAAATGTATGCTCATTCATTCACAGAAACACACAGCAGTTAGGATCTCAGGTATTTAAAAGTCTTTTCCCTTGTATTTTCAGGGCCATTTTTATGGAACTTTCAGCTAGAATCTTGCCTTGAAACAAAAATATCAGGAGAATAATAGTTTAATGTATTGACAGAGCAAGAAAGACTTTGTGCGAGACCAGTAGAAAACAACAAACTTGAGTGATGTTTATGAAATAGCATAATGGCTCTTTGTTCTGCTTTCCCTGGAATAGTGAAGGGTTAGGGAGTATTTAAATAAAAAGAAATCTCTCAATATTTCAGTTCACTTTTCAAGTGTCGTAAAATGGCATAAAATGGCAGGGCAGAAGGAAAGGGAGGGTTTTATAAGGACGTTTAGAAAAAGCGCTTTTATCTTCTGAAACATTAAGCTTGTATCAGTTCAATACTAGGCTATTTTGAAGTGTGTTTTGAACATTCTAGGTGCCCAATACAACTAATACTTCTTTCTGATAAGATACCAAATGCTGTAAGATAAAATAAAAATAATAAACCCACCCAAAACAAACAAACCAAACACACACCTCCAACCACCAAAACAGCGAGAAAAAAACCTCAAACCAGTAATTTCAGTTGATAATGCTATTAGCTTTTTTTTCTTTTTTACTAATTTTCTCATGGTGATTTAGCTGTCAGGAATAGAAATAGCATCTAGTTTTCAAGGAAGTTCCAGAGACTTCAGGAGGTCTTACATTGTAGATAAAAATAATTATTTCTGTTCTACAGACAAGCATGAAAATGAATTTACTATCTAAAAGTTGCCAAGCAGGTCAATAATGGATTAAAGGCTCCTGTGTCCTGTACTGAAACTGTTCTGTATGATATCTTCCTTAAAATGGCTATTGAGCCATGAATGTGCCTCTTAAAATCAAAAGCTAAAGGAAGTTTAAGTTTTTCTGACACATTTTTTCTATTTCAGCTCAAGATCGGTCCATCTGCACAACATGCCCTGTGTCAAATTTCTTTATTTTGGATGGATAATAATTAGCATGTTTCTCTGTCTTTGCCTTTTCTTCCTTTTGGATCAGTACAGCATTTATTAACTCTAATTAACCTTGCACTAGCATAACAAGTGTAATGAGAATCTTGAATAACATAATGATAACAGAAACACAAAAATGGATTTCTCCTTGCTTGCCAGATGGAATTTTACCGCTGTCTTACTGCTCTGACTCACAAAAACAAATACTTGATTTCTACAGCTCCTGGGTATATGTACAAAAATGCCGTTGGTGGTAAATATCCCTGAAAAGGCAAGACTGGAGACATACAATATTTTCTTCTGAATATTTAAACATGCTTTAATACAGTCAAGCAAAATAAACTCCAAAAAGTCTCCTCTTAACTATCTTTGGGAAAAAATAAGGTGCAGACAGTAGCATCTTTCCCTGTTTTTTTTCTTCCGGTATTTATGTAAGCTATCAAGTCAGTGTTATATTAAAATGGAGTGTTTCACTACCTGTGAATAATTACTTCATTACAAACAAATTGAAATTCTAAGTGTAATTTCCTTGACTAGGTTTCTAGATGATCATACTATGAAATCTGTTATCACCCTTAAATATCTATATATATACACACATGCTTTTGTACCACTTTGGACTGTTTGGATATTTGTCTGTCTCTCCAAGTACTTTAGGACAGACTGGATTATTGTTCCTCCCACCACCCCTCCCCACTCCCCTCCAGATTAGAAACGTTAAACAACACTGAAATAGCTCAATATTGACAATAACATGTTTGTACCTGCAATGACAAATATTGTACCAGTGGCATCTCTCCCAGGGGTTACTTTCTGACCAGACTGCATTTTCTGAACTAATAATTCATTATGAAGGTAGAGGAGCATATAAACAAATTTATGTGATTGCCATTAAAGGGAGGCTGATGTCTTATCACTAGCTAATACCTACTTTTGACACATGACTTCATTGGAGGTCTGTTCTGGGTACACTGTTTGCAAGGAGATTGGTGCCACTAATGCCAGTGAAAGTTACACACATGAACTGAAAATGTAATAGTGTCTTAATCCATTGCAGTTCCAATTGGAGAACTATCTCCCAGTTGAGAAGGACTTGACCTGTTAGGAAAAGAAGTATTAACAGGGACTTCTTCAAGTTAAAACGAACTTGAATGAAATGTTACTGTGGCTGCAAGAGGTGGAATAGAGGCATTTAAACTTTGCCATCTAGTGCCTGTTTAGATTCCCCATGGTATGTGACTTCTGGATGGTCTGGTGCAACGATCTTTGGAGCTGAAGCTGAAAACCATAGAGGGTATTTCAGGACATTTAAATGACAGCAGATGTTTATGATTGGGCATCTGACTGCTCAGTGCCACATGTATTTGAATGTATGTATATTGATTTTTATGGCCATGATCCTCATGTCGCAGATAATAATATTACTACCTAGATCTTTTACTGATCTTAGAGCAGATCTCCAAGAGAGGCAATTTCATTATATAAATTTTAAAGGCTGGGAAACCAATGACATGGTCTCTGTGCAAGCCCATAACAGAGTTCGAAATAAAGCCCATGTTTAAGTACTGGCTCATTGCTTTCATCACCCTCTCCGTTGCCATGTCCCCTGTGATGTGGTTTATATCTTCAATGGATGGGCTTGAAGTTTTCAGCCCTTAGGATAATGCCCCAGCATATTAGAAATTTGGTCATTTCTCCGTCATTTTATGATGCTGTCACATTATGCTAGAGAAATCTGTTTAAATCAGAAGGTGTACTGTGGACCATGACTAGCCTGAGGCTGGCAATCCATAGCAGTGTATTATTTTTCCACCCTAGACAGGAAGCGGCTACTGATCACTGAAGTAACTGTTCTTGTCTCTTGCCTATCACTCAGATAAATTATTCCCCTCTTCTCTCTTCCTGCTAGAGAGAGACATCTTCAGCAATAAACCAAATATTTTGAAGTTTATCTGAAGAGCTACCAATCTATCTGATTCCACTGAACCTGTATAAAGAATGTAATTCAGACTGCATCCTCACTTATGCACTCTCACACTTGTTTTGGTAAGAATATTGAAAAACAAGGATGCAAGAACAGGGCAAGGTATTCAGTTAAATTTGAACGTGTCATTTATGTCTGGAGTTTTTGCAAAATAATTTTCAAAGGTGTATGTTTGTCCATTTCAATTTCTTTGTGTGGGGTTTTCTGGGGCGTTTGGTTTTGATTTTATTTTATGGGAAGGATACAAAACTCCATATATTGAACTGCATCTGGTGGCATGATCTGGAAGCTCGGGTCTTTGTTACTGTTTATAAATGCCTCTGCGCTTACAAACCTACAAAGATTCGCTTGTACGTATGGTGCCTTCTTTATATAAATATATGTACATATGCTAGTATTTTAGAAACAACTGCAATTATACAAAATCTGATTTATGGGCCCTGCTGTTGAACATTCTAATGGAAGATCTGTGTTCTGCATTCACTTTTCACAAATAAAATGACTACAGATGGTGCAAGGCATTGATAAATAGGTCTCATATTTTCTAACACTACAAAATATAGCCAGGTGCTGTATATAAATGTGAAGAAAAAGCATAGTGGGATAAAAAAAGCCCACCACCAAACAGTAGTCCTAGATAATGTGCAGTAGAATGAATGTGAAGTTGATAGGTATATTTGGTACTTGGAATATGTATTTTCATATTTCTAAATGAGTATTTGTTCACCAGAAGTTTTTTTCTGGATTTGTTAAAAAGAGGTGTAAAATGTCAGATGCACAAAATACAAAAGTATGGAAAAGTATCCAAAGTGCCTCTTTTTAATAAGGTTTCCTATAATTTACCTTGACAGTACTTTGGTTTGAGCATCAGATAGCACTTAATTTCTACTGCTATTAAGCACCATACTGCAGCTTTTACAGATTTAGCAACATCTCAACAGCAGTTTCTCTTTTATTAAGTGCTTTGCAGTGGAAAGAATGGGTGAGAGAATAAGCTACCTCCTCAGGAATAAGAAAAAGTGAAAGACAAGTGGGGGAAATGCCTAACTGAAGTGAAATAACCAGGAAGGAGAGGGGCAAAGTTTCTGCCAGAAGCCCTGTGTTGACAAGTGACTTTAATGAGTGACTGCTTGACTTGGAAGGCAGAGCTTGATGCTATTCTGTGACTTCATGTGAGGAGTATCCAAAAATTGCTTATGAAAGAAGTATATTCACTGTGATAGGTGGGACTTCCATTCCGGTCCATGGCAGCTGTATCAAACCCCTGACAGGAAAGCCAGAGGGCCATAGATACTCAGAAAGAGCTCAGACATACTTGATAAAAATTACTCAGTAATTTCCAGTAGGAAGAGGAGATGAAGAATTTTGTTTTCTTGAGGGCTTTTATGTAAAGTTTGTCTATCAGGAAAAATAACAATTATTGTATTACAGGCTTTCTGTTTCTGGAAGGAAAAAAGGGAAAGTAGAAAGCAGTTACAGACATAAAGTACAGCCAAATTTAAGCTTTTTTTCCAGTCATAAAGTCAGAGAGTTGCCACAATCTGAGGTGTAATGAAATAGTATCCCTGTGTCATTGACAGTCTTACCAAATCCCCCAAAATCCCTGCAAGCCAACAGCTCTGTATAATTTTTATCAGGAAGCTCATACTCTTCCTAACAAAGAATTGCAGTGTTGGCCATAGATGAAACAGAAGCGGAAATTAATTCGTTCGGCTTATTTTTAAATTGTTTGAAATACTTGAATGCCACAGAAAAGCTCTAACATTGCTGTAGCTGTTGGCAGAATCCAGTGTGAAGCACTTGGGCAACGTTAACTTCCTAATGCAAAGCTGACATGTAGATTATAATTTAGATCTCTGATTTTCATTCAAAAAAACCTGATAGGCTGCAATTATGTTCTTTGTTTTCAAGTTATGTCGTATTTAGGATAATGTTAGGATAGAAATCACCTCCTTAGGAGCTGTGTATAGACAAGGCTGTCATAGGCAGATGAAATGATTCGTGAACTACCAAACTTCCACTTCCCTGCCTGGATTGTGCTGTCACCTGAATAAAAGGAGAGTGGCAATCTCGGGACATCTGCTGTGTCACTTGGATCATTGAGGGGATCAACCTGAGTCAAATCTGGCTCTCCTTCCCTGCTCCTCTCTTTAGAAGAGTAGTAAGACTGTCCTTGGAGGGACTTGGACCTTTGAGACTTCAAATGTGAGAGAAACAAGAAGGACTTCGAAGATGATTTAGACATACCGCTTTATCTCTGCATGTGAAAAAGTTTCTAAAGAATGTTGGAGAAAAGCAGTTGTTGTCTCTCTTTCTCTCACCTTCTTGTACAAAAGAGAAGCACAGAAACTTTCACCCACCTAACATTACAATAGTTTAAATTTTACAGTAACTTTTTTCCCCTCTTTAATGATAAAGGTATTATTCATCATAGTAATAGCTACTTGGTCACAAACCCTTTTTACTCCTGCTTCAGCTCTAACAAGTCAGTTACACAGGGTTGTCTTTTTCCTTCATACATCAGAGGTAGAAATTCAGAGGATAAATAATCTGTTTCTATGAAGCAGTCTCCTTTAGTCACCTGCATCCCCCCATCCCTGTGTATGGCCCTGACATGCAGCAGGCAGGCATCAAGCTCTGTACAGGATTGCTCTGAAGAAATCTGCAATTCAGTATAAAGAATTATGTTAAATAATGTGGAGTTTACACTCTACTAATTCCTGCTTTGTTTTGTAAACCCCTTTGAATAAATGGTTAAGTCTGTTTTAAAGCAGTTTTCCACCAGCATGTAACAGGACTTGAGTATTTTTAGTTCTGGTGGTCAGGAATATACATTTTACTTGATCCCACAGATAAGATGTTTGTCCTCAGTAACAACTTGTTCCCAGAGAAGGTATAGAAGTTTCTTTCTGCTGTTAGAGCAGAGTACCTTAACATAAAATTGCCTTCCATAAGCTGAAAAACAACATAACATGATTGGTTTATGAAGAATAAACTGAGCTCATGAACACAGCAATGAGTGGAAGATCTCCTACAGATCCAATGACAGCTCTCTGGTGAGAGGTTGCGCTTCCAGCACAATTTCCATTGCATTTTCAGCATTCAGTCTGAATTGCTACCGTACAAAAAGACAACGACAACACTTGTGAGTTATGACGTGGAAATGGTCAATACTAGTAAATTCTACTGCCTGTTGTCAAAAGAGGGACTAGGTTGCTCTCTGAGGTCCTGGTTGTACTCTAGGAGATAAGTTGGCTCTCTACTTGAAATGAAAGGACGTTGCTTGAAAAGTGCCTGAGGCATCACAGACTTCCAAGAGCGAATGGAAAACACTTGTTCCATGTTCAGGGCATGCAGTTGCTCTCAGGCTATAAAGTATGAAGGGAAAAAAAAATGCATCCACCATCTTCAGTAAGTTCAGCATGTATTAGGAAATATATTCCACAAATGTTAGTATAATAACATCTGGGCTCAAATGTACCATAGCTGTGACTTCCAGATCAGAAACACAAACAACTGCAAACCCTTCTCATCAGTCAGCAGTGAAGGTTAACAAAGAAAAGAAATCTAGGGTTAGGATTTTTAATAAATTGATATTGATGGTATTATAACGTTATTTATAAACTAGGCTGCCTCTGGAACACAGCTTTCAGCTCTGTTTATTTTATATCAAAAAGAACTATAGGGAAAAAAGAAGGGGTTC
Organism: Nestor notabilis; assembly: GCF_000696875.1. Classification (NCBI taxonomy): domain Eukaryota; kingdom Metazoa; phylum Chordata; class Aves; order Psittaciformes; family Psittacidae; genus Nestor; species Nestor notabilis. Next base: position 47,662 of record NW_009934308.1, read on the forward strand.
AAAGATTAGCAATAAGAATGCTTAAAGAAGTGGAAAAACTACCCTATGAAGTAAGATTGAAAAGACAGGAGCAGTTTACTTCAGGACAGAGATGAACAAGATGGGATATGAAAAATAACTGTGTAAAAAAGATGGTGCATGAAAATAAATTTATAGAGAAGCTAGTGCAGGCTTTCTGCTTATTGGAGGAAGGCAGTATTCAGAGAAATTGGAAGACAGCAAATCTAAAATCGACAGAAGGAATTATTTTTTCAGCCAACAACAAGCTGACAAAAGTCATTGCCACAATATATTATTGGAGTTAAGAGCTCAGTCGGATTAAAAAAGGAAATGGATGTTTGTATATATTGTAACAATAGCCAGGCTTACTAGGGTTTTAAAAATAATCAGGGATCTAGAAATGATATATATTTTCATGCTTCAGGGCAAAAGACAATGATACTAGCTAGGAATGTTATTTTTTTTATGGACAGCATACCTTTTACTTGTGCATTGTGAGGGTTCTTGAATTTTCCTCTGAAGCATCAGAGGCTGACTGTTGAGGCAGGTGGTCGGAAGGACCTCTAATATTTCCTAAGACCAGTTTTAATGTTTAGTTTCAGAGGGGGTATGTTGGAAAATACCTGCTCTGCTGTCTGAACTACTTGTCTGGAATGCTCAAAAATATTTTTATTGTTTTGTAAGCCTGGGATCTACACAAGAGGTTGTTTTTTTTTTTTGTATTTATATATAGTCTAGAACTTAACCATATTTCTAATCTAGTTGAAGCAGACACAGATAAGGATGTAACAAGACTCTGTACCCCCAAAATGGTTGGGATGGCTATGAAATACACGAGAAAACTGTATGATCAATTGACAGAATTGTAAAGCAACCTGCTAGAATGTGGCCTAAATTAACAGGTGCGTTGTTCCTTATTCTCTCCTAATGTTGTGATGCTTTAATGCTTGCCACAATGTCCTGAAAAGAAGAAGCCTGTGTGATAATTCTGGTTTTCCCTTACAAATGTCTTTGCAGCTTCAAAGGTCCCAGACTCCCAGCAGAGATACCAACAAACATATGTGCCATCCAAATTCATTATTTAAAACCAACAACACACCAGCTACCTACCTAATACTCCCTACTTTAACAAAATAGATTTTATTTTAGGTTACACAAAAGTTTTCTCTAACTAAATCTATGGACATTATTTTTATGATTTGGGATAAATCCCCTTTGTCAACAACGAAGAGATTTCAAGGCAAAAGTTACATGGAACATGTTTATAAAAATACAGTAACGTTTAGCATCCTATGAAAGTTATCTTAGTGAACACATATTTCTATAGCTATATGTATGTATGAGTGAATTTCTGATGTTTGAAGAACTTCAGACTGGAATTCCTATGATTTTCATAGCTATTTAATGTCTCCTGTCACAGAATGTAATCTTATGCAGGAATTTGTGGAACAATGTATCTTCTCTAAAAAAGGGATTTCACAAAGGAATCAAAATAACAGTGTAGTTCAATGGATTAAATAAATAATCAGAATATCAAAACTACTAAATTTGATAACCTAGACATTCCCTTAGTATCCTTCTGATTACTTTATTCACTTACAAGATTAGAAGTGATGCCCGATTTACCCCTTAATCTTCATGAAGGCTCTCTCACAGAGGACTAACTTTTAAGTCAGAATCTCTTTTCTCAAATTCCCTGCTTTATTTCAGGGGTCTTATGATCACAGTGGAAGAAAACAAAATCTGGCTTTGATCTTGTTTCCACAGGCAAGCAGATACATCCCTTCTCAAGCCTTATAGACAAAGCCATTATGGACTGAGTCCCTATTCCTACAATGTAATAGTCTCTGATTTGGGACTAATTAGTGCTTTAAATTAAGGTTCTGCATACTTGCCTTAATAGCACTAGGTACTGAGCCACCTATTAGGAAGAATGTTAACCTAGCAGATAAGTGGTGAAAATTTCATTAACAATATAGCTATCTAGCTGATTTTCATTAAGAACAGGGAAAAAGACTTTGTTTTACCATACCAAATAATGCATCACTGATACTAATTTTTTGTCTTAATTAAAACACAGCTCTGTTTACTGGAAAATACTTTATGTCATGAGAGAGCTCCCTTCACCACCATAGAGACTGGTTTTCTATGTGTGTTAGCTGAAACCTGGCAATCACTGCTGCTTACTTTCACATGAGGCAGCTGCTCTGAAGTTGTTAGGTGTATTTGGTAGTGGTTGGTATATTTCACATCAAAAGCTTTGTTACTCTGAGAGCTAAATTGTTGAAATCTGTGAATTTGCTTCGTCTAATGAAACCTGATTTCTGATGAGTCAAGACCTGTGTTACTGTATTTCCTCCTAGAACTCCCCCAATGATGTTACATTCTTATCCTACTTTGCTCCAAACAGGACACTGAACGTTCTTAAGGTTAGAAATACTTGAAACCAAGAGCAGTAAAGTTAAATTAAAAATGACATTTCTGAGTATAACAGCTTGTGTGAAATATTGAGAGAGGGACATCATAAGAAAAAAATTACAGGAAAGACAGCCGTTTATATCCAATGTTATTATTGGAAGTTAAAAGTAACGTGAACAATACAGATTTTATTCTGTTAGTAATCATGTAAAATTTAGTAGCATGTGTTATGTACACATGTGGAGTTTTGATGGAATCTGAAAGACAAACCCCTGGTTCAAGCTCTGCACCACCTAGGAAAATAGAAATTGCACAGGCTGGTGAGCCGCTTTGTGTGCTTCCATAATTTGAGATCTCATTAGTGGATTTCTTTTTTCTTTAAACACCAATCATCTATTGTTTTACTTTGTTATGATTCAGTTAATTCAGTTGCAGATTTGAGTACTGTTCAGGCATAAAAAAAGGTGAATTTTTATTTTTAAAATTTTTATAGCCTATTATTTTCTAACATTTCCTTTTACTAAAATTAACTGTAATACTACTTCTCACACCACTTTGCCATGAATTACCATTTTCTGCATGTTGTTTGGAAATTCTATTGTCAACCTACCCCTGATGGAAAATTATAACTAGTTAGAAAATTATTAGCAGCGTGCTTAAGCATCACCTGCCTTCCTAGCTAATTAGCTTGGTTCTGACCTGCTTTTCATTTGGTGTGAACAGCAGGGTGGCTTCAGAACAAAAAATAATGAACTCCAAACTATTGCATCTGAGCAGTACAGTCAGCTACAGCCACTACTTAAGATTGAAATTCAACTGTATTATGTCTGTCCATCTTTCTTGGGAAATAATAAAAAAAAAATAAGCCCTAGATTAAGTCTAATTTTTTTACTAGTTTTTTTTTCTGTTTGTTTATTATAGGAATTCTAAGTCCATGAGTTGTGGTTTTGGAAAAGATATGCCAATAATTGTCAAGGATTAGCAGAGAAGACAACAGAAAGAGCATTTCCCAGCTGAAAAATGAAAAATGCAGCTGAACAAAGGGTTCATCAATATTACCTATAAAGACCGCATTATTTACAAAGATACCCCAAAACCAACTGTTAGTGTACTCAAAAAAACAAAAAACAAAACCGAACCGAACAAAACCCCCAAAACCAAATAACAAAACAGAAACAAAACAAAACAAACAAAACCCAAAAAAACACAACAAAAAACAAAACCAGGAATCTGTTGTAGCTTTTCTTTGTTAGACTGTGTTATTCATCTTTCCTACTGAACCAGTGAAAACTGGGAATCACTCCTGGAGCAAATACTATTGCTGAAGGGTACGTGATAGATGGTAAGTACAGAATAAATCGAGCTAACAGTCTCTACGTCAGAAGATGATTTTACTAATTTTGTTTCTGTTTTTAGATTACACAATGTGTTCTCCTTGCTTACTGTGAGTGCACACTATGCTATTCAGAGGTAAATGACTTCATTAAATGGTGGAATCATTCAGATTTCTTGTAATTTTGTTGCTTGGATCCTGCTTGCTTAAGTGCTCTTTTGAAGCTTAATGGAGATGCTTTGCCCATTTAATTACTAATATCTAAGCGTGTTTTATTCACATGCAGAATTTTCTCCCAGTAAGTGCTTCTCTACTTAATAAATAATATAATTAATTTACTAATAAGCAGACCTAGAAATGGTGGAGAATTTTCTTTCCGTGCTACATAAAATCCCTTTTCCAGCCTTCCATCCACCTATTTTTCTTGTTTTCCACCACTGAAATTTGTGAAGTGTTTTCCAATTTTTTCTAATGTAGCATACACTAGGATGGTGAGAGAAAAGGATAAACACTCTTGTGAAATATACTTTATTTAGCAGTTCTTAATTTGTGAGTGAGACTGAGATAGCAAAGGTGAGGGGAGGTCATAATATTTCAGTGTGAGTGCCATGTTAAATATGTTAAACTGTTAAACACGTTAAACCATTACATACTTCTTATTAGTTGGGATATGGGACAGGTGTCCATGTCAGTGGTAAAACCCATTTGCATTTCCCAGTTGTACTCAGATGGATGCAGAAACCTCCTCAGGAACCTGAGCAATATTCCTCATTAAAACTTTATCAAACTCTCTGCTTCCCTTAAAAGGCTTGGTTTTGTCAAACCAGTATTTGGGGGGAGCAAAAAATGTTTCATTGGAAGCTCCTATCTCTAGAAGTCAATTAAAAATAAATATACTTAATCTTTAAATAAATTGGATGGTTTCACATATTTCGCATCTAAAGCATGCCATAAACATCTTGTTGATCCCTCAAATAGTTCCTCAGTGTAGGTAAGAATTACCTTCCTTGTTTCACAAGTGGAGAAACAAGAACAGGGATATTAACCGAGTTATTTAAGGTCACACTCAGAGTCCATGTCAGAGCCACCAGCACAAAACCTTGTTTCATAATCCTTTGTCATCACCACTTAAAGGCTTGAGAAAGTAAAGTATGCTATGGAAAAACCTAATTTTCTTAGCTTTTTTTTTAAAAAAAATAATCTGTATCTAAGAAGTTAATGAGTGGCTTGGATTATGTGGTTCCAGAGATGAGCTTTATAGAGGATTTAGAAGCTGGCTTCAGTGTCGAACAGTGCCGTGAGAGCTGTGCCCTGCATGCCCTACCCATGGTTTCTGATGTATTCTCCTTGGCCTAGAACCATGATTGTTCTTAATTACTGTCATTTTGTGAAAACAGGTTTTAAATTTTAAAATTTCCCTCAGCTTGGCATTTAAGTCATTAAGAAATTACAATTCTGCAAACCAGTGTCTCTGAAAAACAGACCATATTTATGTATTTAAGTACAATCTGTCAGAAACAGGAAAAAGCACATTAGTCACATACCTATCTTAATCCCTTATATAATTTAAAATATTAGGTGGAAAACAAGGTTTGATCCTGCCTATTGTTCCATCTTGTAATGATACCTAGAGATGATGTTCTGGTTTGGAGAGTGAGGATGTGTACTTGACATGGCTTTCTGTGCTGAATTTCCCTGAGAGTATTAAAAAACCCAAGTAAAAGATAACTTCAAAATGTATTTCAGGCTTAGTTTTATTCTTTAAAAGAAATAATTTATTCAATATCCTTTTAGTTCCACTGGATTCAAGTCTTACACAATTGACAACTTTGGAGCCTAATTAAGTTGCAGTCAGGGACTATTTTAACTTGTCTTGATGTCTCTGATTACATGGAACATATTTGTAAAGTAAAGCGCGTTTCTGATTTAAAGGGTGTAATGGAACAAATACGTATTATATAGTATTCCTCCTCAAGGTAAACTGGGATGGATAATTTAATTTCCAAGGCGACAAATTATCTTATCATGAGTGAACAGGCAATTTCTTCCCTGCAATAAACTAAGTAGGTACAGACAGCTCTAACCAGATGAAATCATTATCCTTTTTAAAGCAGAAGCATTGAGTAGAAGTAATTTTCTCAGCCTTAGTTTCATAGTAGAAAGTAGCTCTCCTAAACACTGTGCACTGTGATCTTAGGTAAGAGCAACAAGTTTAACCCTTTCAGTGTGAAAAGATTAAACAGGGCTACATTATATAGCTGATGAAAGGGAATAAAATCTTATCTATAAAATTGCACATATATATGTATAAAGAAATTGAAAAATCCAGTGCGAGGTAGAAATAGTTTAGAAAGCAACGGTAATAGATTTGTTATATATTTTGAATGTTCCTAGAGATCAGAGAAATTTGTATGAATTCTACTAGAATTCTGCTACAGAATTGATTTTTACAAAACTGCAGTATATTATTTGGTTGTGTATTTATATTTGAATTGTAAAGCTTCTATACAGTCATGTATCCTTTTGTTCTTTGCAGTTCATTTTATATTATAGTCATAATGCACATGTATGTGCACATCTACACATAGGTTCATAAGCAGTCCAGCTTAGCTTGCTGCCTGGAGCAAAAATTGAGAATTTCATAGTTCTGTCAGTTTGCATGGGCTGGAATTAAAAAGGAAGATGAGGTTTCTCACATGTTAAGAGAATGGAAATCTTTTACACAACTTCAAGTGCCTTTTCTGAGGAAATAACATCGATTTCATGCCCTTTGGAGGTGGTGATTCTTAGAAAATTAATTCAGAAACAAGAGAACCCTGGACTATGTCTACCTGAGGAAAATCAAGCTTTCATTCCTAGTTTTTAAGAAAGTGCTCTAAGTCTGAAGGCTGAAGTATCTTTCACTCTCAATCTCTAGCCCTACTGTGTTCTGCTCTTGCACAGTGGTATAGCTTCCTTAGGATGGATAAAGGCTGGCTTCATTCCAGCCTTGTCAGAAGGAAAGATACCTTCCTGGATTTGTAGAAACAGGATGCTGCGTGAGGATGGTTTACAACAGGTGGGGTTTTTTTTTCCCTCTTCACTAACACAAAAGATGGAAAATATCTCCTCCTCTGTACAGAAGTATTTTGTGGACAATATTACCTCTTTAGGAGTTGAAACCATTGCTGTATATTGAATTCCATGGTCTTTATTAACTTCCTGGTAGATAGAGACATACATGAAATTAGCAAGGTTTCTATGAAGGTGCCCAAATGTGGTGGTTTAGATATGGAAGTTACTCAAGTGCTTTGTAGATCTGGATTCTCAGCCATCTCAACTTTTTTCCAAGAAAGCTGTTTGCTGGTAGAGTGTTTTGGTTTTAACTGCTCTCCAAAATTAAGTGGGAAATCATTGGAATGAGTGTCATGATTCCCTCCTTGGTTTGCTACTGAGAGATAGGGGGATCATCCCATATTTGTATAAATTATTAATTCTGAGGAATCTAAACCCCTCAGCAAGTAGCACTTATCTAATAATTCTAAACAGGTCTTGCTGCTTAAGAATGTGATCTTTATCTTTGATATTGTCAGAACAGATTTTAGGAATGCTTTGTGTTTTCATATGTATTTAGTTGTTTATGTGTTTGTCACCTATTTAAGCAAAACTGTTAAAAGTATTGTTCCTGGGATTATGGGGCATTTCACTTAATGTGCATAAAGTAGCATAACTAGCATTACAATAATCTTTTATGCATGTTAACTGCAAACAATAGATATGTGTGAATTTGTATTGCTCTCATTTAATTCTTCTTTAAAAAAAGAAACAAAACAAACCCAACAAACAATTAGTGTAATTTTTTTTTTTCTTTTCAATATGTTTCCAGGGTACAAATAATGTGAAAACAAGAAACACTAACACAAAACCCAGGAATCTGCTCTTACATAGTCTATGTGTTGTGTTGATAAACCTTGATCACATTGCTCAGGTTGAAGGCCACAGGCAGTGGAACTGGGGCTGAAAGTTTGACATTTCTCGTTCCACACTTTCTACCTGCAAAAATCTTCTAAATGGTCTGCTATTAATGATTTCTTGATGAAAAACTCTTGGATTGGAGGCTTGGAGACACAGGGGTTTCTTGCAAGCAGTCAGGTACTGCAGTGAGCATAAGCATAGGAAATCATAAAGAAACAATCCTCCAATGAAATAATTTTAAGCTGATAGTTCAATTCTGAGTTGCATACACAAGCACTCTAGCTGACATGTCCAAGCAATTATAGATCATTATTTTTATATCGAACCATCCCTAGGTTTTAGCAACCTCTAAAAACATTTTGGCACTTTGAACTAAGTTGTGAGCAGTTGCTGACCTCATGTTGCCATCTCTGAAAGGTTCTGTCTTTTTCCATGGTTAATGTAGCAATGTCTTTCTAAAAGCACTTTGGGATACCTTGAGTATAAAAGACTTCTATATAAAGTCTCATTCTGTAGTCTCTCTATCCTTACTTCTACCTCAAGCCATTTTCCAAAAGAACCAGGTCTTGTAATTTCCAAAGATAATTGTTCTGGTTCAGCTGTGTTCAGTGCTGTGTTTTCGACTTTAGTCTGGGAACAATGCTCGTAACACCGATGTTTTCAGTTGTTACTAAGTAATATTTATTCTGACCAAGGACTTTCTCAGTCTCATGCTCTGCCAGGGAGGAGGGGAAGCCAGGAGGAAGCAGAGACAGGACACCTGACCCAACCTGGCCAAAGGGGTATTCCATACCACAGCACGTCATGCCCAGTATAGAAACTGGGGGGAGTTACCCGGAAGGCTCAGATCGCTGCTTGGGTCAGGCTGGGTATCGGTTGGCGGGTGGTGAGTGGTTGTGTCCTCTCCCCTTGTTATTGCTCTTAGCATTATTATTATTGGTGGTAGCAGTAGTGGTTTGTATTATACCTTAGTTACTGGACTGTTCTTATCTCAACCTGTGGGAGTTACATTCTTTTGATTCTCCTCCCCATCCCTCCAGGAGTGGGGGGAAGAAGCAGGGAAGGGAGGGAGTGAGCGGCTCTGTGGTTCCGAGTTACCGGCTGGGTTTAAACCATGATGATAATTTAACATACTCTAAATTTCAGTATTGAAAATCAAGAAGCAGCTATATTCACTGGCCTCATGTAGATAGGTAAACACATAGAACGATATAATCTTAGAATGGTTTGGGTTGGAAAGGACCTTATGAGCATCTAGTTCCAAGCCCCCTGCCATGGTCAGGGATGCCTCACTCTAGACCATGTCACCCAAGGCTCTGTCCAACCTGGCCTTGACCACTGCCAAGGATGGAGCATTTACCACTTCTTTGGGCAACCTGGGCCAATGCCTCACCACTCTCACAGTAAAGAACTTCTTCCTCATATCTAACCTGAACTTCCCCTGTTTAAGTTTGAACCTGTTATGCCTTGTCCTATTTCTACAGTCCTTCTTGAAGAGGCCCTCTTATCTGAAGAAAGGAAAGGGAAACTATATTCTTGATCAATCAAGGCTTGACTTTTGTAGCAAACTTTCTTTCTGATTGAGGATGTTGGTGTTTCCTCCCTCCACTTTTTTTTTTTTTCCTCCTTTTTCAAAAGAAAAAGAAACCAATTTGTTACAAAGCAGATCTGCCTTATGCTCCAAAGACATGAGTTTTTAAAATCTAAAAATCCTTACACTGGGGTTAGGCTTTCACTGTGATAGCTGAGAAAAAATGTGCTACTGCAGGATTGTTCAACAATAGCGAACACCAACAAAATTACATGGCCACCCACTACTTCTGGCAAAAACCAAGTTCAGCTCTATCCTTGCTTAGGGCTGGATTACTTTCTTCCTCTCTCAGAACTCTAATATTTGCTAATGTGTATTAGCTTTGAAGGGCAGGTAGTTCCCTAAAGCTGAGAGCTCTTTACAGCTTTTAGTAATTTGGGGTTTTTTTCCCCTCACAACTGAAAATGCATTTCTCTTGTAGGTTCATGATAGGTTTGTTTCAGAAAGATGACAAATTGGTTTTGGGTAGTGATTTACATAAAATTGCAAAAAAAGTGCAGTGTAAAGCCAAAATGAAAGTAAGGGCTTTTTCTGTCTTCTGTGGCTGTGAGCAGAAAGCTGGGGCATTGATTGATGCCATACTATGAGCATTCTGCATGATTCTTTTTTTATTCCTTGTACTTAAAAATAAAGTTTATCAGAATTGGCAATATCTTCATGACACAAAACCACATTGATGAATTGGCACTACTAATCAAAGAACTAAAGTTTCTTCTACACAAGTGAAATGTCACATCCTGTCCTTTAAACCTAATAATGTCCTGAAGTCCACATTTACAGAAATTCCAGTTACATGTTGTTCTTATTTGCGCTGGGAGAATACTTGTACTTAACCACTAATACAGTGAAAAACACTGTGTAGAGGTTGGCTTTATAGTAGTTTAGACCAGCAGCAATGAAGACCACTACTGATCACTACTGGTGATCATTTTCATAGTTGATCTTCTTTGAAGTCATAAGTTACCCACATTTTAATCATTTTGGCTGAAAACCAGCATGTGTAAAATTACTGAGATGACTCAGTCAAACCAGCAAGATAGGAAATGTAGAAATGCTTTGCAAAAATGCTGTTAGTGGGTAATTGAAGTACAAGGTTACTCTTGAAAAAATATTTATGATGATTGTAAGACATGAAAAAGTGTCATTTCAAACATCCAGGTGGCTGTCCAGACTATTTCTTAAATGCATGTTGTTTGTACATTTTAAGGGCTGAAAAAGAGCAGCTTCAAAGGTATTGTAGATCTATTTTTTATGAATAAGCTTATTTTGGTGTGGGGAGCCAGCTGAGGATGTAGGGAACAAAAAGGACTTTTACCTCAACAGTGGACAGCAGTCATTTCTGTTAACTGTATTTCTGTACTTTGTTTTGCCTTAAAAAGTTGAATTATTTTGTTGTTACTATGTTGTCAAGAACAGCTGGGGAAATTAGATGCCATCCTTTCATCTGTCACAGATTCCCTGGGAAATGCTAAGCCACACACATACACAATGTTTTTTTTCCCTGCCTTGAACACCTGATACCTGTGTGCTGAGTGTTCCCTGCTGCAGCTGGTGTCCAGGAGAGATTTGCCTACAACCTCTTGGTATAAAATAACACACACTGCAAGAAAGGATTCTAGTTCACTTATTTTGGTCATCTGTCATGAATTAGTATTTTTTAGCTTAATCTCTTTGTCCAGTGGTTTCTAGTTTTTAAAGCGATTGCAGTAATTAAAGCTGGTGTTTGAGGTGTTAGGCAGATGCCATTTAGTTTAATGAAGCCACCCTAGTCAGCATCCACAGGTACCTGATGGGAATGTGTTGAAGTGAAAGCTGATGTAGGAAGTGAGGCCTGCCTGGTCTTCTGCCAGCCCAGATAGATATCATCCCAGATGCAACCACAGCGGTGGTCTGAGCATCCTGATGCCACAACCAGCATGGAGCCCGGGGCTCAGCTTCCTGCCAGGCAGACTGTCACCAAAATGAGCCACCGCTGGGTCCCCCCTGCCTGCGCTTCAGTTTATTTAAAAACAAACAAACAAACAAATCCCTTCAGATTACCCTGCGGTAGGTAAGAAAGCTTCCAGAACTGACTGCTGCCTCTCCTCATGCTCTTCCAGAAGCCAGATAAATAAATGCTCCTGCTGTAGAAGGCTTTGAAGTATTTGTGTGAGAATCGGATGTGTCACCTGGTTCCTCTGAAACTGAGGCATTATCCAGACACGGTTACAGGGTTGCATTCTCTGTTTCTGTCTTTCCTTTCTCCCACTAGTTGCCTGTGTTGAGAATGCCAAAGCTTGACCATCTTTTCAGGAAAAGAATTAGTTTTTTTTTTCCAGATACATAAACTTTGTATAGGATAGAAATTCCATTTCCCTCACAGCATTAATAAAAGTTGTTGAAAGAAGCACACATGTTAAATGTTGATGAAGCAGTTAATATGACAGAAATCAGGACTTAATTTTACTATCTTCATATCTGTAGTAATGCAGGTTATCAAAACCAATACTAAGTAGACAGCAAGAAAATGGAAAAGCTTTTCCCATTTAAAGGATGCTAAAGGGTGTCTGTAGGAGAATGCAAATGAAGCCTTAACCTGAACCCACATGCGTGTTTTAGTAGAAAGGAGAATGTGTTTATGTGCAGTTTTAATTCTGATGTTTTGTATCTCAAAGCATATTGATTTTTTTCAACAGTGAAAAGTTTAACGTATTTGTGTCTGTAACTGCATTTCGGTAAACACTTGCTAATGTGAGTATGGACTGGTGGCGGCGGCTGGGAGACACAGCTTGTGCCCTTGTGTGTTAGATGGGTCTAACACTGTAAAGAATTGGTCCGTGGTGGACCACCCCGATTACCTGGAGTGAGCGTGCATGGCGGTGAGCCGACAGGGCCACTCCTCCGGATGTAGGCTGGCCCCCTGCGTCTGGATGAGTTGGCACTTTTTTGGCATATAAAAGGCCCGGGGATTCGAGAGAGATCGAGAAGGAGGTGGATTCAATTACCTCTTAAGGTTGACCTTACCTCCGCGGGGATGCCCACGAAAGTAGTGCCTGCCACCCCGTTTGCCCTCAATGCACCTCGGAGCTGGCCTCCTGGTCATTGGGCAAGAGTGTGGGTTGGTAAGAATCTGTGCCTAACCTATTCTTTGGTAGCCTTCAGTTCTTTCTCTTTCTAGCTTGGGATATCTGTGGATTTTATATCTATTTTAAACCTTGTAATAAACTTTCTAGTAGTTTGGGGTGTGTATGTGTGGCTTATGTTCCTTCTCCACCCAGAATCCTTCGATCCCTGGAACACCCTGTAATAGGTATGCAGAGAATCCAGTCTGGATAATTATATGTCTACATAATTCAAGGTTAATAGTCATCATTTACTCAGTGAGGTTTCAGTGAATTTTTAACGAAGGTCACTGATGCTCAGTTTATCAAGTGGATTAGTCTTGTTCCCACCAGACAGGTGAAGATCATAAGTAGCTCTAACACTAATTACCAAGACCTCGGGGCTTCGTTTGTCTGCTTTACTTGATATGTTTCCTGTGAACAGTGCAACCTGAGACTTGATTTCAGTGAATTTTCTGACATCATCCATTTTAGTGGCATTTATTAATATATATTATGCCACTAGTGAAGCTTTACCAAGAGCAGCTGAAATGTTCTAATTATTTTGCACCAGATTTTGATCATATTCTGTGTAATTGCCTCAGATTTACTCCTCTGTAATTGAGATCATAATTTGACCTAATATGTTAATGACTTTAAGGTAATATAAAAAAAAATGATGAAACCATTTAATGAATATTTTCAAATGAGGTCACCTACTTGCTCATACACTCAGACAAAAGGGTGTCTGATTAGTTTGATACAGGTCATCTAGGGAATGTTGCGCAAAGGCTAACTTTAGTGTCCCTAACTGCTGTCAGAAAGGATGCTTCATAGAGAGATAATGTCTGAAAGAGTGGAATAAGCAGGCTCTTGTTGGCAACAACACAACCAAAATTCAGGTTGGAATAGTATTTTGGCAGCTGGAATTTATTTCAAGCAGAATAAGTCTGCTGGATCCCACCAGTTCATAGCAAATGACAGAAAAGGCAAAAAGCAGGCAAGATTGCCATGGGGGCTAGGAGAACGTGAAACACATACACTCTTGAGATGTACAGGTGCTGACATACCTGCTCTCTGTTCCAGCTATTAAAAATGATCCATTTCTGGTGGGTAATCATAACCACCAGTGACAGCAGCGCTATTCATAGGTGTACTCTCTAACCTGCCCGGCTCAGCAAAGGCTGCTGTGGGTTTTAACTTGATAGCAAACTGCTGCTGCTGCTGCACCGAAAGACGAAGGCCTTGGACCTATGCCATTTTCTTCCAGCTCCAGAGAGGTGAAATAAGTTTTGAGTTTTGGTCTCTATACTCTGGATTATTTCCTTTCTTTTTCCCATGACAGTTCGATACAAAACCGTAAAATGTAATACCGTAAAATGTTATTTTTCCTGGGAAGAAAGTGGCAGAATTTAGGAACTCCCTTTCTCTCCAAATAACCCAGTGTTACCTGTAGTTATGTTCCTTTTACTATTCTTTTGCACCACGAATATTGCCATCAAAGGAAGAGAATGTTATTTTCAGCCTAGCTAGACAATCCATTTGTTCTAACTCCTCCCAAACTGGAACATGGTATAGGGATGGGTGGTGTTTACAGGTGTTACATCTGCTCCTTTTTGTGTAGAACTCAAATGTTTATCTACCACTTAATGACCTTTGAGGGACTTTGTTTCAAGAAAACTGAATCTAACTACATGTTAAGATACTGAAACTGTGACATATGTGATTATCTGCTTTAGACTGAAGTAACATGTCACACTCCTGGTAAACAGGAGAACAGGAATGAACTTTATATGATAACTACTCAGTTTAGGAAGATACATAGTGAAGAATATTTACTAAGGAGGAAGGTTTTATGTTTCAAGTTTGGACTTGGCTCCAGCCATCAAGTCCCGCTCTCAATGTCAAGACGCTGTTTCAGTTCTGCTGTGACTTCCCTGGAGTCACACAGGAAGAAAACCTTTTTCTGAACCAAGAGCTCAGTCTGGGATTTTTCTAGCTCCTGATCCAGGCCCTTTCCAAAAACATGTAGATTCTGTTGCCCTTCTACTCTCACATGTGCCTCCTGATGCCCCAGAGAAAACAGAATTGTTGTGTTTTCTTCTGTTTCTTCACCCTCTATCATTTTTGTTTGTGTTTGAAGTTTTGAATTACATGTAACGCAAGTTCAGAGGCTAGTAGTCCTTCTCAGTAAACACAGTCTAGTTTTCTCAGACAAGCTTCTGCTTTTTTTTCTCACTTTGCTGCTTCCTTTTACCCTATAGCTGTGCACTTTCTATTATGGCTCTACAGGACTTGTTACTGTAGATAGCTCAAGAAATAAAAGCAGTTGGGTTTTTTTAACACAACTATTGTGTGTGGTTTATTGTATGTTTCCTAGAAGACTGAAGTACAAATCTCAGTGTCTGGGGAGGGGAAGTGTTTGGAAGGTTTCCAGTAGTTTTAAATTGTCTGTTTTAATTAACTGCAAACTAGAAACCCGAATAAAAAAAGGGTTATGTTCTTCAAACTTAGCAAAGATCTGTGCTAAATCTCTGCTACTCCTCTAGAACCACAGGATTATTTCACAAGACATCAGTAGTTAGGATGATCTATTCTCTGGAACAACAGGGCTTGTCCCTTGACTGTAACAGTTTAATGAAGTCAAAAAGGAGTCTGGGGTGGATCACTGTTATCTTTACTGGGCTGTTTCCTTCATCTTGCTTATGTTTCCCATTTCTCATCCAGTGTGTGAGACTCTGTGATTAAATTGCAGGCTGGGGTATCTGACAATTTGTGTTGTATTCCCAGTTCTGCCACAAAGTTGACGTAGCAGGATGTATGGCTTAGCTCTCACACGTTTTTTTATTATAAATATAGGAACATTACAATGTGTGCAATTGCATACCTAATTTATGCACATAGCTGTAACGGTGACCATACATGTAAATGAGATATTTGCAGATGCAAATAGCTACTTATGCATATAACAGTCCAACAGAAACACACAGTGGTAATTATACCCACAAACTGTATGAATGAATGAACAGGCACGTTATGAAAATCAGACTGCTGGCTACACTGTTCATTTATACCATTTTTAAGACCAGAAGAATATCATTAATATTCCTATCCATGATGAAGCATGGCTTATTACCATTTGTAATGAGCTTTAACATTATTAAGTGGGAGGTGCTAAAGATCAGCAATTTTTTTTATCTGTGCCTGGAGGATTAATTTATTTCATAGATTCTTCCCTTTGGATGATCTTGAAAATTTATAAATTCTTGCTCAGTTTATACTTGCAGAACTTTATCACAGGGCTGGCGAACCTGGGTAAATGCAGGTTGTTCTTCCCCAGTTCTGAAAAGGAAAAGCAAGAGTGTGGTGATAAAATCAAGTTACTCTTTCAGACCTTTTAAACCCTTCCCTGAGTGGTGCCATACTCTAGCAGGCAGGATGTGACTGGATGTGGAGGCCGTTTGCTTGTTTTGTAACTTTGCTGCCATCCCTCAGGCGCTTCATGTACAGCCTAGTCAGTGTGATAAAATAACAGGGGAGAACAGGAGGGGAAAAGAGCCTGTCAGAAAGAGCTCTTTAAAGTCGATGCTCAGGTGGCTGAAACTTGAACATCCTGCTTGGGGTTCATCTTTCAGGGAAGAACCAAACCAGAGCACCCTGCCTAGGAAACCAGGAAGCTCTGCCAAACAGTGTCAGTCTAATTGCACATGGGAGACCTGTGCACCCAAAGAGGGTATTGATCCAGCAGATTTAAACCATCTATTTGCCCAGTTGTGTATTCTAAATAAGTGCTATTTATGAGGCAGTACTTCCAGAACGTTATTCCTTCTCTTGGCTAGCCCATGGGCTGTTATGTCCTACCAGAGAGTGATTGAGAATCGGTTATGGCTCGGTTGTTTCCACCCAACTCATTTCTTTCGAGAGTTGCAATGGAAAACTCAATATCTTTTTATCAAATGTTCACTCAGTAACACCAAATTACAAGCAAATGTAAAAGCAATTATCCAGGATAAAATAAGGTAGCAGAAACATATGTATTTGTTTAATTCCATGAATTTTTAATTATGTATTCTCAATTCTTCCTGATTAGGGCTGTATTTCATGACAGACGACCTTCCAATACACCCTGTGTATATGGTTTGCTAACTGCTTGGACAGGAGGATGTGGTAAGTTTTTGCACTGTGAGGGTGGTGAGACGCTGGCACAGGTTGCCCAGAGAGGCTGTGGCTGCCCCATCCCTGGCAGTGTTCAAGGCCAGGTTGACAGGGCTTAAAGCAACCTGGTCTAGTAGAAGGTGTCCCTGCCTCTGGCAGGGGGGTTGGAACTATGTGATCATTAAGGTCCTTTCCAACCCAAACCATTCTTATGGAAATGATGGGACAAAGGAATGTGTGCTTGGATCTTTTCTGAGAAAAAGAGATTTTTATCCAGGTTGCAACAACCAAAGCAAATTTTTCCCAGGTACTTTAAGACAGACATAAGTTTAATAATTTTGCTAATTACTAAGGCCAACAGTACTTTATTTTACAGGGAATGATTAGTAAACTTTCAGAAGATGTGTCTTTGGTTTGGATTTGAAAGCTTTTTAGCTGGGACTGTGCAAGTGGTAATAATCCACATTTTTCCTGATCAGTTTATTTCAATATGAATATATATTGACTTTCTAAACTAAGAAATAAATACTTGAAAGTTGAAAGATATTTTACCTATTTTTCTTGAACTATTTTTTAAAGAAAACTAACCTGAAAGCTAGTAGAGTAATAAAGCTGTAGTATGTACAAAATTGTGAGGCTATTTATTTGTAGTCCAGAAGTTGACCTTAACATGGATTGGGGTTTTTTTATATTTACCCTTTTTAAATATTTTTTTTTGCAAGAAGATAGCTTATATATTCCGTATTTGCTGTAATATAAAGTATTTTGGTTGCATGGAAGTAATTGAAAAGACTGTTACATGAATATTATTATATCAAGATATTATTGAACCTTATAAGAATGTTTTGAGAGTATTTGGTTTATGTCTACTTTGATTTCTTCTTTGTTTTCTTCCTTAGTTTTCCACTGTCTATCTCTGTGAGTGAGCCTCTCCTCTGTGCACTATGTAGATGCAGTCTTCTTATTTTAATATCACAAATAGAATGCTGTTTTGCTGGTAGAGGGGAGTATTACTGGGACCAGGGCTGTTGCTTCCTCATATTAATTTGAACTGGGACACTAATAGGTGTTCACTATACATACCAAGAGAGGCAAAAATACAAAAAAAATCCCCAAAAACCTGGTAAAGATGTAGCTGAAGCAAGGAATAGGAATATGGTTCCTCAGTTAATCTCCAGGGAACAGATCTTTCGTTTAACTTTGGAATACTCAGATGAATTTTAAATTGTGTATAACCATATCTCCACAAAATGCATCCTACTCATTGATGCTAATGGAGTCATTTAGAAGTCTGAGATTCTGAGCTTTATTTGATAACTTTGTAAACTTAGTTTGACTTGAGGTTTATGACTCACATTAGAAGTTGGACAGCTGCTAAAAATAAATTTGTAATCCTGTG
This sequence comes from Nestor notabilis, assembly GCF_000696875.1. Lineage (NCBI taxonomy): Eukaryota > Metazoa > Chordata > Aves > Psittaciformes > Psittacidae > Nestor > Nestor notabilis. The sequence continues at coordinate 65,592 of NW_009934308.1, forward strand.
ATAGGCAATCTTGAGAAACTTTGTGCACTGGCTCTCAACTCATCTAAACTCTAGTGAATCTTGCTTGCCTGGAACTCTCTACGGAAATCTGAGGAAGTTAAGGAACTGTCTCTGATATTGAAAGCACAGAAGATGGAGGAAAGTCTGCAGTCAGTTCTGCCACTACCTTAGTGAATGACTTAGGGTAAGCGTCCAGATGCTCAGGTTAAATCTCAGCACCAATTACTTATCCTTCAATGTCACCTTTTTTCTTTTGCAAGCTAATGGAAACCAGTGTTTTCACCAGATAATTTGTATCGACGTACCCCAAACTGCTATCTTGGTGGTAGGACTGAGAAACTCAGTGTTATTTTATTTTGGGGGTTAAAAATCTCCAACTGCTATCTATCATATGATTTTGCGTCATAGGTCCTCGGTGTGCAAAAGGCCTTGGAGGCTTACTGCCATAATAATGGTGGTTAGATCAGTAATAGCAGGTTAGAATGATTAGGAAAAGCCCTTTGTGTTGTAGTTATTTATTTAAGCTTCGACTATTATTTAATCAAGAACTGGAGACTTGTTTTAAAGAAAACAAAACAAAACAAAAACCAAAACCGAATGAATCATAGAATCATAGAATAGTTAG
>NW_009934309.1:0-8043 GCF_000696875.1 Nestor notabilis
AGTTGTCGGCTGGGCTTAAACCATGACATCAGGGCAGGTCTGTATAAACCTGGTAGAAATGCAGGACTGGACTGTGGATGTGATCAACATGTTATATACAAGTAGAGGACAATGGTATTTACATGAATAATTAGGAGAGATGGAGCAAGATGACTGAACTCACAGGAAGACTGAAGTTAAATGGTGAGAAAAGCTACTCTCTCATTCCTTGGGTTTCTTTCCACTGGTGTTTGTTTCATGTCCGTGATGTATTTCTCTCATATCCCCCACCACCAGTATTTACTCACATGTATCTATTTAGCCTATCTTAATATTAGCTTCTGCATTTGACCCAGCTATAGTATGACATTTTCTATAATAATCAGAAACTTTTCTCTACATTAAATAGATAAATATAATTCTTCTCCTAAATTAAATTCAAAGTAGGAATAGGAAGCCATGCAATTACAACAATAAAAGGGCTACAGGTACATTTCTTACACAAGCTCATCCAGTAGTAATGTCAACTTAAAATCCTAGCACTGTTATTTCCACTGTGCTCAGTGGTGGTAGGCTAGCCACACTCGCCTTCTGTACTGCAATTCTACCTTGCACTTGGATGAACTTCCGTTAAAGTTTGGAAGGCTGATCATATGCAAAGTCTTCCCTAAGCTGAAGCAGACAAGTTTTTTGGGCAGTAATCATTCTACTTTCTTAGGATTATGGAAATACTGAAGTAAATTATGCTATAGCATACTGAGTTTACAACAGGCATACAGAGTTATCACTAAGAATTAAGAAGAAAGAAGTCCTAGTTACATTTCTACCAACAGTCAAGATTATTCTTTGACTATAGGCTAGAACTTCATGTGCACATGAATCATTCTGCTTTAATGCTACTACGTACTTGATTTTAAAAGTAAAATAGTAGGAAGAAGAATACTTAGAATTAAGAATAAGATACTAAGTTATCTGGATGAGAGGGAGAGGAAAGCAAACTATAAAATAAGATGGTGTACTTATGCTATACTATAAGAATAAAGGCAAAAACGGTTTCATCTTTTTGTAATCCTTACTTAAAAAAAAAAAAAAAAAAAAAAAAGGGGAAGCTGTCACAGCCAAATTGTACCATATTGCCATTACCAATAGATCCAACGACATACCATGTACTGAAGTAGTTATTTCCCTTGTATTAAACAGGATAATCAAATGGCTGCTTGGTGACCTGTGTAAGAGCAAGTATGTGGTAGTCTGCTGGTTCCAGGTGAGTAATGGTTTACTTCCAAACCCGACAGACAGTAACAACCACTTACCTAAAGAATTTCCAAGAGACTAAGCCACAAGAAATAAGAAATAATTTTCCTGAAGCTTCCAGACAACAGCAAGTCAGTAACAAGCTGCCACTGCTAGCAGCTACACCTGACTTGCATGAACAGTTTCAGTCTGTCAGTGAACATGCAGCTTTCTCTTGTACCACTGCATTCAGCAAACAAAGCTTCACAAAAGTACGAAAGAATCAAAGGAAACACACAAATGCTCAGTTACTGCCACAGAATAACCAGAACTATGTTCTTAGCTGTAAGTAGGAAAATATTGAAGTTATATCATCAGCTAGAAGACATGTACTCACATGATTGAGAAATTTGCTGTCTCTGGTAGCCCATCCTATCTGCATCACTCCTGAAGTAATAACTGTAACTTCATAGTACCAAACTCCAGAATCGACACAGAATGTACATCTAACACTTTCAAAGGATGAGGCATCACATCGAGCCTGCCAAAACCAAACCAAAAATTAAGCTTCTACAAAATTAGCATTCAAACAAACCCCTTTCTTCCCTGGATCAGGTTTCTGGCATATAAGAATACACCAGCATAATTTTAGAGGCATTTCGGACAGAAAGTGACTTCTCTTTATAGCACTCATTGTCACACAAACTACTGAGTAGGCAAGACTGATAGTTGTTCAGTGGTAAGCCACAGGGGAAAGAATTAAAAGTAGGACGTTGACAGTCGATTTAAAGACTAAGACAGCCAGGACAGGAAGACCCAGGTCACTGGCTGTTAGCTAACTCCTGTATGAAAGACAAAGAGGTATTGAATGTTAATGAATGAAAATCCATGTGTCAGTAGTCAAACAAGTTCGGGGGTGGGGCGGGGGAGGGGAAGAAAAAAAGCGACGTGGCTGAGACAAAAATCCTGCTGCTATGGGCTTTTCAAGACTAGACAGGACAAACCATAGGAATTACACTTTATGAACAATTTTAGTCAAAATGCATGAAAAGCCAGCTGCCTCTTAAGCATCCTTGGAGAAGGACTTTGTAACAAGGGCCTGTAGGGACAGGATAAGGGGGAATGGCTTTAACCTAGCAAAGGGGAGATTGAGATGAGATCTCAGGAAGAAGTTCTTCCCTGTGAGGGTGGTGAGGCCCTGGCACAGGTTGCCCAGAGAAGCTGTGGCTGCCCCATCCCTGGCAGTGTTCAAGGCCAGGTTGGACACAGGGGCTTGGAGCAACGTGGTCTAGTGGAAGGTGTCCCTGCCCATGGCAGGGGGTTGGAACTGGATGAGCTTTAAGGTTCCTCCTAACCCAAACTAGTCTGGGATTCTAGGATCCTCATCACTCTTCTGAAGTTATGAGGCACAGTTACGGGTGTTACTTTAGTGCGAACATTTCTCCAGCTGAGATCAGTGTAGCGATGTTAGGACCCTCTGACAAAGCAAAGCTTCTAAACAAAGCTAGCAGAGAATTTTGATTCATTCCAGGAAATAACAGGAGCAAGTACAATCAAAAAGAGTTAAAACCTGCCTTTTCTTCAGGCTCCTTTTTAGCTTGGAATCATGAAAATATATCCTACCTCTAATCCATGTGGAGAGATCTTCAGGTATTCACTGACATCATTACTGTTCAGCATAGCCCTAATGTTGGTCAAGTCAACCTTCTCATATGTAAACTGCCTGCCTTCTTTTAAAACTGCAAAAGAAAACTTGTTTTAATCACAGCCGCAGCAGACCTGTATTTTAATCATTTCACACCTGCGCAATCAATCTCTCTAGGATCCAATTAATTTTTAGCATACCTGAATGAGGTATTGACATTTTGCAGCATGAAAACAACACCACTTCCAAAAATCTGCATGCTAAATATCCTCTAAACGTGAGAGTATGACCTAGACCTCTGACTAGAGCTCATACTGTCTAGTTTCTTCTATCAGGAAACCCACAGGCAAACATAAGGCATCTAAGTTCATACCAAGAAGCCACTGCTTCACGATTTATAATTGTATTTGTATATACAGCTGGGAAGAGTTCTTCCGATTCACCACAGATTTTGGTCACGAGGAAGGAAAAGAAGGGGAAAACAAGAAACTTGAACTGAGCCAAAACAGCTCTTTCTCCCTGCATCCCCTTTTCACATGGAAGGATCAGAAGTATTTATCTTGCCAGGTGTTAAGTTGCTGACACATGCATGGTAAGATCTCAGATTTGTAAACTAAGACACTTCAGACATCCCAAGCTTGCCACACACTTACACATATATTTACTAAACACAACTGACATTGGCCTTCCATAAGATGGCTAAAGCCCAACAAGACCTTTTACTCAAATTTACCCAAAAGGCATTAGAAACTACAAGGTCTTTAGAATGGCACCTTCCAAATCACAACTAAACAAGCAAATCTGATGATTATTGATCATCCAAAAGGAAGATCTTGTCAAGTACTTTCTCAAACACTCTTCACTTCTGATCACAAGGCTGTATCTTTACATCAAGAAGTCTTTAATAATTCTTTGAGACTGTGCACTGCTGTGGTGTGATCACACTAGTGACTGTCACCAGAATGTCAGTAATCCAGCTGTTCGAGAGACAGAGCTGCACTCTTTAGCTATTCAGCACATCTGCTGAAGCATGGGTTACAGGAAATACCATGCAAAGAACTTTCATTGCAGCTCCAACTTGCAGAGTACAAACCACTTCCTTTCACAAATATTTTCCTTGCCAAAATTTCCTTTCCATGCAATTACACTGCATTTATTTGCCCACCTCCCCCCCCCCCCCCCTTTTTTTTTTTTGAGCATGGTTACAAATGCAGTCAGGTATATTTGCAGTAAGTGCTTATACAAAACAAACACAAAAGTAGTCCTCCATCTCTCTGGAGAAGTGTTTAATATTAAGTGATTCCATCCCTTTCTTATACCTACACAGATTGTCTAAACTCCACTGGGCACAGAACCCAACCTGGCGTTTTAAATAGTCTGGATTATCTGCCCATTTCTCGAGCAGGATCAGTTGGTTGCTAATACACGATTGAGAAACTGTCATTTTATTTTCACCTGCAATGACAGCAAAAAGAATAAATGCTATAAACTAGTGAAGAGTTCAGTTAAAGATAGTAACATTCTACAAATGCAGCAGAAACCCCCCTTTAAACATCGTATTACAAACAGCATGAAATTCTTTCCCAAGCAGACATGCATTAACTTTGCGCTCAGATATACCACTCCTCAGCACAGAGCTGTACCAAGAGACTATTATAATCACAGCTGTTCTCCATCTCTGATAGATACTTATTTCCTTTCAAATAACAAAGGTCTCATGTCCTAAGTCTTCATGTAGCAATTTTGAAGCTGGAAAGGACTGAGTTTCCACAAACCTCTTAATGGTTTGTGGGCGGGGTGTCATTAAAGCAGTAAGTATTTTATCACGCCTACAGATACCTGATCATAGCTCTTCTCTACCTGTAATAGATTTATTTCAGTGACAAAAGCCTCATGGCATAAGTCCTTCTACAGCAATTTCCAACTGGGAAGGACTGTGCCGAGTTTCAGCAAATATCTCAAAAGTTTGCAGGGGTAGAGGGATGTCAGTAAAGCAATAATTATTTCTTGTCTGTAAGTGGGCAAAGATTTCTCTTCCGTATTTGTGTTTACACCAACCCAGCCTCTCATGCTCCTAAGTGACAATTATGCAGCAGAAGCCGTAGTATGTCTGTTAAAAGCAGTATCAGGCTAATACTTACTTGTTTGTGCAAACTTCTCCAGTGCTATTAGTGCAAAAAGCATCACTGTAGGATGGGACTGGAAGTTCTAAACATGGGCAGGAAGAAAAGTTATTTAATAAATATCCAGCACAGATGGGTAGGAGAAGCTGTTAGTCTGTCAAAGAATGCTTTAGGTTGAAGGGGAGCTCCACAGCTCCTCTAGTTCAGCCTCCTGTGGAGAGCTGGTTTGAGATCAGGCTGCTCAGTGCCTTGTCCTATTGACTTCTAATTATCTCCAAGGATGGAGATCCCAGGGACTCTCTGGAATCTCAACTTTCTGTAACATACATAACCCATATTTACTACATATGACCCTAACTTTTCACAATAACAACAAAAAAATGCATTATAATTGCTTTGTACAGATACATACAAAAAGATGGAAGACACTTACCAGGCTCTGAAGTAAATATTCCAATATGCCTGGGCTGAGTAAGCCTATGCTTGCAGGACCTACAAGAACATTAAAAGTTAAACACATCCATGGAACTACCATATACTCTTCATGGCACGGATCTTTTAAATGTAAGACAAAAATTAAAGAACAAGAACTTTTCACTAAAGTAGAATTATAATGTAGAATTCATCAACAGTTTGTGTTAGAAGGGACCTTAAAGCTCATCCAGTTCCAACACCCAAGGTGTCCAAGGCAGGGGCACCTTCTACTAGACCAGGTTGCTCCAAGCCCCGTCCAACCTGGCCTTCAACACTGCTGGGGATGGGGCAGCCACAGCTTCTCTGGGCAACCTGTGCCAGGGCCTCACCACACTCACAGGAAAGAACTTCTTTCCTGGGATCTCATCTCAATCTCCCCTTTGTCAGGTTAAAGCCATTGCCCTCATCCTGTCCCTAGAGGTCCAAAGCCCCTCTCCAGGTTTGTTGTAGCCCCTTTAGACACTGAAAGTTGCTCTAAGGTCTGTCTCCCTGGAGCCTTCTCTTCTCCAGGCTGAACAAGCCCAGCTATCTCAGCCTGCCTCCAGAGCAGAGGTGCTTCAGCTGTCAAAGCATTCTTGTGGCCTCCCCTAGACTTGCTTGAGCAGGTCCAAGTCCCAGTGTACAACAATCATCATCATTTCCAGTCAACTATGCGGTATACATTTAAAGTAAGACTCCACCAGTCTCTGCTTAGTATTTTCATGCTCATTACTTTTCAAAAGAAACTGGCTCCCTTTTCTTCCAGAATTAATGTATAAAGACCAGTTCTATTGATCAGTAGCCCAAAATAAGTAAAACTGAGCATCTGATGTAGCCTGATAGTTAATTTGCAGCAGCACCATAGCAGGCAACCAATTAGGGGAAAAAAAAAAAAAAAAAATCCCTGAAATACTGTCTGTTTTATCAAGAGAGGTACAATGGAATCCAACTCTGACATCTATGAACTCAAATAAACTGCAGTGGGTTCCAACACAGCATTAAAAATACTGTTTTATCAAGAGAGGTACAATAGAATCCAACTCTGACATCTATGAACTCAATAAACTGCAGTGGGTTCCAACACAGCATTAAAAATACTGTTTTATCAAGAGAGGTACAATAGAATCCAACTCTGACATCTATGAACTCAATAAACTGCAGTGGGTTCCAACACAGCATTAAACATATTTGCTGCCTGAGCTGATACAGAAAGATCTGTTCACTAAGACAAAAATAGAGGCAGTATCTCATTTTGACCTAGTATAAGAGAGTAGAAGAATTATTGTATGAAAAAGCTTCCTGCCCTTTTTCTTTAATTTTTTTTTTACAGAAATACTGAATTTTTCTAATAAGCAGGTGATGCCAGACAACCACTTTTGCTCCTTTTCCTGTCCACTTTCAGAAAATGAGCAAAATACTTGATAAAAACCAAACCATCATTGGGAAGGAAACTTAATCATTAGTTTCCAGCATGGTATTAGAAATAGCAGGGAATACAATTTTTTTCTATATGAGAAGACACCTTAAAATAGAATCCCAGCAATTTTCTTTCAAGTAACATAAAAGAGAAAATATTTTCTGTGACCTACAATAGAGCAATACATGTTTGGCAGAAAAAAAAAAAAAAAAAAGTATTTTTTGTTTCTCTACAGCTTCCAAGTCTACTAATTTGATACTCCTGTCTACTGGCAAAAGAACTACACGTCCTCAGTAATTCATGCACAGCCAGAGTAGGTCCACAGAAGAGACTGGTGACCAGTGCTGAGGCAATATACCATAAACAAACACTGACCCACCATCACTAACCATGCATCAGAAGGATTTGAGCTTTTCAAATAACTGGGATTGTGAATGACTCATTCAGACCCAACCTAGGGAGTGCTCAATGTTTTAATCACACAGTAGATTATCACGAGGTCTACCCTTGATGCAAAACATTATTCAGTTCTAAGGCAACATTTCTGAACTAGTTTGCTGCAGGGGTGCTACAGCAGACAGTGCCTCAGTGAGCCAAGTGCAAGTTTCTCAAAGAATCCCTGGGCTTTACCTGCTAACTTCTCTGCTAAGCAGCCCAGCACGGCCGTTGTATTCCGGTGTCTGGCAGGGTGACAAGCATCCTGGCAAGCAGCAGCTCCACTTAAGTTTAATATTTCAGTTAACCTCTGTAATGCATCCTGAAAAAGAAAAATCAGAACTCTTGTCATTACTGACAAATAGGTTTCCCCCTAACTCCTTATAGTACAACCAATTATTTTTATATTATATTACTGAAGTCAGCATCACATCATAGACAGCACTGGGTGGTTATCTTTTAAGATAAGACGGTAATAAAGAACAAATGGGAAGAAAAGTTGAACATAACTTTACAGTTACCACCAGGTTGGTCATCGGTGTGATCAACAATTCAGGACGCTCTGGACACAGGCAAGTGACCTACCCATAGCAGTAAGAACTAGACTAGTAGACAAAGGCAAACTACCAACCAGCACATCTGGCACACCATCTACTCTGTTTCCAGTCCCTGAAAACTCACACCCTTTCCAAGCTAAAATGGCAGGTTTAGACTTTAGAATTCAGGACTGAAGATATAAGCTCCCCCCCCCCCCAAAA
>NW_009934309.1:8074-9351 GCF_000696875.1 Nestor notabilis
AAAAAAGCCCACAACCCCCATCATCAATTTAGGAAGCTGTCAGCTTTGCAGGATGTCATAAATGGTATTCTTGAGAGCATAAATGGCTTTCTGTAGTCACACCAATTTAGGAAGTCACCAATGAGGGTAATAATCTAAAATGCCATGCTTTGACTTGCTTCATTCAGGCAGTATGGTTTGAATAAGATTCAAGATACAGATCTACAGAATACCCTCTGTTTTCAGAGTAGTCAGGGGTTAATCTAGAGCCAGAACAAGTTCTCCACAGGGAGAATCCCATGCCCAAAGTTCCAAATGCCCTTCAACTGTCCAGACTTCATAAAAGATTCAGCTAATTCAGATTGAAATTGCAAAATCTCAGGCTAGGATCTACTTAAAATAGAAGAACTGCTCATATTGAAGCAATCAGCAGGCCATTTGGAGAACAAATGAGTACTGCTCAAGTTAAATATATATTGGTTTTTTGAATTGTGTGCTAAGCCACACTCAAACCAGTTTACTGTGCCAGAGCCCGAGGTCTGTACAGAGATCACACTGAAAAGTAATTCTGTTCCCAAAAGAAACGCCACAAATCCAGAACTGATGAACAGGACTGACACTAAGTAGAAAGAATTGAGAAAGGATTACTGAGCCACAGGCCTGGGATGGAAAAGCCTCACTAAAATTAGACTCTTGACATATTGATACTGCTTTTTTAGAACTACTATTAGAACTGTCACAGAGAGCAATTATTTTAAGTTAAATAAAGACTTTATAGAATAAACAGTTTACTACACTGCCATTTTAACTTCATGGACTTTATAGCCTACAATAACAGAAAATGAAATCAACTTGCTGCTGTTCTCTAGCTGTTACAGAAATGAGGCACTGACTTAAAACCCAAGAGCAAAATCTTTAACTTTTCCTGAACAGAAAGAAAACAAACAGCAGCAAACACTTTACCAGGCTGCCTGTGACAAGCAGATCCCACAACTTGTGCCATAAAGAAATTCTACAGGAATAAAAAGCTCTGTGTGTCCCAGAAAGAGGCAGCTTATTCCCTTTGTCTTGTTAAGGTCAGCTATTTAATAGCTAACTCCTTAAAGTAAATAGAAGTCATGTGGCTTTCAAAAACCAAATCATTTGATTGCTAACTACATTGTACAGCCAAAAATACAAAGTCACTCTTCACATGGCACACTCAGTGGTCTCCATTCCCTGACTTTTTCAAAGCAGGCAAAATTTCTAGTCATAGCTTTGTTTCCAAAATCATGACTTCTTTGCCTCAGTCTTCACTA
>NW_009934310.1:0-26085 GCF_000696875.1 Nestor notabilis
CCGGCTCCTGGGCAAGTCCTCTCGAGGACTTAAGGCTCCCTCGGTGGCTCTCGTCGCTCCGAACTGAGGCTCTGGGATTGAAGACGTCCTCTCTGGAGATACTCACCTCGGCAATTCTTGGTAAGAGATGGGAGGAAAGGAAAAGATTTCAAACAGATTTTGGTTTTAGGGAGTACTGTGGGATGTGTTCTGTCTGTATTATGCCTGAGCCACTCATCTATAAATCTGTCCAAACCTTATTGAAGTCCAGAGCAATGCATAACCTCCTGCATTCCCAAACCAGACATCAGAAACTCACATGAGAAACAAAGGAATCAGTTACGTAGCAGAGGAATAATAAATTTATAACTTTCCTCTGCCAGGAAGTGAAGTATCTAGTTTAACTTGTAAATAACTGCTTGTGGATCTGACTTAGAAGGGTAACATGAATGATTGTGCCTGTCAGGATTGTGGAGCAGATTCTCCTGAAAACCATGCTAGGGCACATGAAAAACAATGAGGTGGTTGGTTAGCAGAGCAGTTGACGTCATCTACCTGGACATGTGCAAAGCATTTGACACTGTGTCGTATGACATCTTGTCTCTAAAAAGAAGAGACACAAATTTGACAGATGGACCACTTGGTGGATAATTGGCTGGATGGCCACACGCAAAGTTATGGTCAACAACTCAATGTCCAACTGGAGACCAGTAACAAGTGGTGTCCCTCAGGGATCGGTGTTGGGACCAATCCTATTCAACATCTTTGTTGGTGACATGGAGAGTAAGATTGAGTGCGCCCTCACCAAGTTTGCCGATGACACCAAGTTGTGTGGTTCAGTTGATACACTGGAGGGAAGGGATGCCATCCAGAGGGACCTGGACATGCCTGTGAGGTGCCCGATGCCAAGCTCGTAAAGTTCAACCCAGTCAAGGGCAAGGTCCTACACCTGGGCCAGGGCAGTTCCAGGCACAGCTGCAGGTTGGGTGGAGAAGAGATTCAGAGCAGCCCTGCAGAGAAGGACTTGGGGGTGGTGGTGGATGAGAAGCTTGACATGAACTGGCAGAGTGTGCTTGCAGCCCAGAAAGCCAACCATATCCTGGGCTGTATCAAAAGAAGCATGACCAGCAGGTCAAAGGAGGTGATCCTGCCCCTCTACTCTGCTCTTGTGAGACCTCACTTGGAGTATTGTGTCCAGTTCTGGTGTCCTCAACATAAAAGGGACATGGAGCTGTTGGAGCTAGTCCAGAGGAGGGCCACGAGGATGATAAGAGGGCTGGAGCACCTCCCGTATGAAGACAGGCTGAGAAAGTTGGGGCTGTTCAGCCTGGAGAAGAGAAGGCTGCGTGGAGATCTCATAGCAGCCTTCCAGTATCTGGAGGGGGCCTACAGAGATACTAGGGAGGGACTCTTCATCAGGGACTGTAGCCATAAGACAAGCATTAAGGGGTTCAAACTTAAACTAGGGGAAGTTCAGGTTAGATATAAGGAAGAAGTTCTTCAGAGTGAGTGTGGTGAGGCACTGGAATAGGTTGCCCAAGGAAGTTGTAAATGCTCCATCCCTGGCAGTGTTCAAGGCCAGACTGGACAGGTCCTTGGGTGACATAGTCTAGTGTGAGGCATCCCTGCTCATGGTAGGGGGATTGGCACTAGATGATATTAAGGTCCTTTCCAACTGAAACCATTCTATGATTCTATGGCAGAGTGACAGAGAATTCAGTTACTTGGACTGATTCACTGGACCATATAGTAAAAATTCAATGCTTTTATATTGATCAACAAGCATAGTTTTAGTGGGAAAATGGGTAGAAGCAGCAGTAGTAACTACCCATTTTTATAGTAACAGCTATTGCTCTGCACATGCTCCTCCTAAAGTGCCACAGAATAATAGGCCTCCCTCCACTGCAACATGACTTATCAGGATAGAGTTTTACATTCAGTTCACCATAGTAGATTACATCTATATTCTTTTATTACTTTGATTTGTTTGATTGTAAATTGTATTTTTTAAATCTTAGTTTAGATAAAGGCACAGAGAATAAATATCTAGCTATAATATACATACATGTATGCTAGAAAATGTTATATGGAACTAAAAACTGTAATTACGCACATTATTTAGACTTTGCAAGAAGTGTACTAGATATAATTTTAAACCTTTCAGTTGTTATCTTTTTTGTAATTCCGTGGTTAAACATGTAAAGAAATTGCATCTTTACCTTCAATTACAAGAACTAAACCAGAATGTTTTGCTAGGTTAGAGCAAATTTATAAAGTATAAGGTTGGAAACACAGCTGCTATATTTGCCCATTTTCAGAAGACAAGCAAATTAAAATCTATAAAGCTAAAAATTCTGGCTTTTGTTATATGTATGTAGCAACAAACTGTTTTTATTAAACAGTTGAAAATCATCCTATGCTGCTATCTAAACACTCTTTATTATTCTTTCAGCATCACATCCTTCTATCAATCAAAAATGTCATACCTCCTGCTCAATCTGGTTTTACTTAGTAATTAGTCCAGAAACTATTTGTAAAACAGTTTTCTCATCAGACACTGAACCAGGAAAACGCATACAAAGGAGAAAATGAAATCTGAAAAATACAATGTTGAGGCATTAATTCTTTTTTAAACAAGTTCAAAATTCTAATGAATAGAAAGTTCTTCTGTACACTAGCATTTAAATGAAACCATCTCATTAAATTCTCTGAATTTTCGACTGAATTCTACTTAATCTTATATCTTTAGGTTTTACAGTGAGCCATATTGTTAATAATAATAATAATAATAACAGTTACCTTTTATTCTTCCAGTAGCTGAAATAGCTGAAGTTAAGAACAAGCAATGCATTAACAGCATATAAGAAACACGTGGCCCTGGCCACACATGTCTTTTTAGGCAACATAGTTTAGTGTGTGGTGTCCCCACTCATGGCAGGGGAGTTGGAACTAGATGATCTTAAGGTCCTTTCCAACCCTAACTATTCTATGATTCTATGAAACAATTTGAAGAAAAGGCCTATGCAGAACCCTAATGCAGCTGGTACAAGTTCTGTGGACTTGCTGTGCTTTAAATCAGATCGGTAGATCCTCACTAGAAGAGCTCTTACACGCAGCTGCAGTTTGGAGTACATAAGCAATTTTACTGTATTCAGCGGGATTATTCTCATTCTCAGCTGATCTGAGAGGCTTATATCAAAATGCCTTTTTTCTCAGTACACCAATTTTTTATGTACAAATTCTTCTAGGTCAAATGAAACTCAGCCCTTTTCTAAGAGGAAAGAACATAAGTCTTTTTGCTTCACCTTGCTCTGTTATGTCTTGAGAACTTCGTTGTAAATGCATTGCAGACAGAGATGATTTTCTTTCAAATCTGTCTACTGCAACCTTAATTTTTTTATATGTTAATTTCCATTTTAGTGCTTCCTATAATTTTCATCTGTTTCGAAAAATGAGAAAGCAGTATTAAACAGAAGTTGAAAACACATCTATTTGATATTTCCTTCCCATTTATGCAGATTTATTGCCATTTATCTTTTTTCCCCTCTTACCTGATGTCTCCTATGGAACCAATACAAAAGTGACTGGGAGTAGCACTGATTGCAGTAAGTGAATCGTTACTGTCCATCCATCCATTACTGTTACATCCCTAGGGCACTGACCATATAATTTTCCCTGCCCATTGTTTGCCATCCAGTTTAATGGCAATATATTAAAAGGCAATGGATGAACATACTATCCTAATAACTAACATACTAATAACTAATGATAAGAGGTACAAGTATGACATGGTTTATGGGTAAAGGATAAATAAATGACAGAAAATGACTATCATGACCTTTTTAAATGGATCTTGAACTTCTCAGACTCTGCTTTAAGTACATCAGCTAACTACATCAAGAGCATTGGCACTTTTTTTAGGAAGAATTCAAGTACAGATTAGATCACCCAGTTAGATGCATTAGAATCTACCCCATCATAAGTGTATGGGCATTATTTTAAAAAGCATTGATAGTACGTGATAAAATATTCCTACCTTCTGTTTTCTTTCTTTCGGTCAGATTTTTAAACATATGGAGATCTTCCCTTTTGTCTATCTTAGCCTCTTTACGTAGAACAACTTTGAATGATGGTACCAAATTTAGTGGATTAATCAATACACTAAAGAGCAAGCACTTCAAAGAAACCTTGAGAGACCGGAGAGACAGATGGATAGAAACCTCATTAAGTTCATAACAGAAAAAGCAATGTCCTGTGCCTGGGATGGAATAATGCCATGCACCAGTACAGCCTAGGAGCCAGCTCTAGCCTCAGCGAAATGGTAGAGTTGGGGGTTTGCTGTAAAGGTCCTGGAGGACAGTAAGTTGAACATGAGTCAGTAGTGTGCCCTGGGCATGATGGTGGGGTGAGCTGCACTAGTTAAAACATAGCCAGTGAGTTGAGGGAGGTGGTCATAGAGACTTTTGACAGATGCGCATAGCAAAAAGCCAAGAGGTGGTAGACATAAGGTGCAGCAAGGAAAATTCCAACTGTATTTAAACAAAAAATGTTGGCAGTGAGGGTGGTTAATCACTGGAAGAGGTTATCCAGAAATGTTGTGGAATCCCATCCTAGGAGAGTTTTAAAACTCAGCTGGTCAGTGAGCAAGTAACTTGCTCCAGCTGAAGCAAGTAACCTCTTCCTCCTTCTACAAGGAAGGTTTGATGACCCCTAAAGTTTTCGTACAATCTAAATTGAAACTTGCTTAGATTAAGTTAGAATATTTCCAAAGATTTTTGATAATTAGTTCATCTTTGTAAAATCTGAATGATGACCTTTTGAATTTCCAGGGCATGAAGTTGCAGTTATGCAAACTGGACATCACATTAACACCTGTGCTGAATTACTTCCCACTGCTTGAACAGGTGTTGGGTACTCTGTAACTCATCATTGCTTTGAAATGGATGATCTTGCTTCAGGATACTTCTGGCAAGCTGAACCTCTCTAGCTGCTGCTTTATGCACATAAAAATAAAAGGAAGGACTTGAAACCACAGCCATCTCTGAATAATGAATGCTGGAGAACAAAACTGACTCTCAATATTGACAATCAGCTGATAAAGAATTCCCTAGTGAGAAGAGAGGCATCTCATTTTGTTATCACTCTCTTGAATGGTGTGAAAAGAAAGAATATTGCTGTGAACGAACATACCAAATCACGAACTAATTCTGGATGCATTTGTCAGTTACAACTGCATAAGTTTGTAGCTCACTTCATTTACAGCTTATCAGACAACAGGTTTATCGGTAGCTTAGAGTTCCAATTCTTGATAACACTTGTGATAAAAAAAAGCTAACCTGATTCTTGAAAAAAAATAGGTATCTTTTTTAGCTCATTCAAATCACTGGATATGCTCAGTTAGGAGTGTAGCTTTTGTTCAGAGAGAAGCTATTAGCTGTGTTCCTTCAAGTACAGACCAGCAGATAATATCTTACTTTATTCTAATTATTATATTGTTTATGTACAGATATGGCAACCTATAACTTTTTTTTTATGAGAACTATTAATAACAGTGTTGCTTTATTTGCTTTTGTCTTTGACAGAATTAAGTTTTAGGCAACCATTTCTAATAGGGATGGTCAACAATTTTGCATTGAAATTAATCTTGATAAGAATTAGATTCTCGTCTAACCCCCAGTCTGTCTGCTGTTGTGAAACTTTCAGATATTTTATCTCAATATCTAAAACAGTTTGGCTGAAAATATTTCAATTCTAAAGTGATGTAGAAGTGGATTATGGAAACTTTCTTCCTGAGCCATTGGTTTGCTGTTCTATTCTATGAAACCATAATATCCAGGAGATTATTTCCCAGAAAGTGTATCTTGCGGGTGGTTATCATAATCTGGCTTTACATACATCATAAAAGTTTAAGTCTAACTGATGAAATCAAAAGACCTGTGAAGATGAGAAGGATGTGAAATACAATTCCCCTAACACATGGAAGTCCCATTCCAGAAAAGTTATATTATGTTTTGAGAGTTTTTCTGGAAACTCAAAAGAGCAAAACAGGGCTATATTTTTTGTCATAATTTTTCAGGGAAAGATATCCTTTTCACTTGCATTCTTTTCTAATGTATATTTTGTACGTACAGACACTTTCATATGTGCATTAGTGACATTATTTCTTCCTTTGGAGTTGCTTTATGTGAGCTGACGTGTGTCAGTCTTTAGTGGTGAACAGTACAGACCTTAAAGGGAAAGCAGAAATAATTGCGAATGGAATTGAGAGCTCAGAAAAATATCTTGTGTACATACATAAAAACAGAAAAATGAAAAATAAATAAAATGTATATGTTCTCTAGATCGTGTGATATAAATCAGCATCATATGATGACCAGTCTGACATCTACAAAATCTACCTTTGAAACATGGGATTTATTTGAATTGTGAGGTTTATGACACCAGATAACCTGAGATATCCAGAACATGACTCCTTATTGGAACATAGATCTCATTTGCTGTGTAAGCAGATGTTGCTATATAAGAGTCACCCAACCAGATATTTGTTGTTGAATAGGGAGATTTATGATTTGAGTCTCACTGCATAAGCAGGTGATGAACCCTGTCCAAAAATTAAATATGAGAACTTTTCACAGACACAGGCCAGATGCTCTACAGAAGTTCATATGCTGGAACAGAAAACTGACCAGAATATTATTGCTGCAGTAATTCACCACCCACACTGTAATTGCTTGTGAGACTATAGCACACATGCTCTGGCTTGCAGCAGTTTAATTTTTAAATCTAAAGAAGGGGAAGAATAGCTCATGAAAGGTAAGAATGGATCGGGCTGAAATTTGTTATGTCTCAGTTCAAATGAACTATGTAACATTAGAAAAGGCACTCTCCCATAGGAGGCCATGTGGGACTACTTCATGTGAGTAAATACTTTTGTCTTCGTAAGTTGCTTTGGAAACTTTAGTGCCCATGCAAAAGCTGTTTTCTGGAGATTTAAATGGAGTTTATGGCTGAATTCCAAAGTCTTCTGACAAGAACTGTAGTAACTTGAAGTGCAGACAAGGAAACATTCTTTCTTGCTTCTGCTAATGATCAAACAAGCCTAAATTGTGATTGTTAGCTAATGTGTCACTCCATGAAAACCACAGGGAAAAATTCTGCACAGATCTGCTGAGTGGATAGTAATTTGCCCTTTAATACTCACAGTGCATTAGCTTCTTCTATACAGTGTGTGTGTTTTGCTATCTTGTGTCTAAAGCAGTAGCAGGACTGCCTATTACTTTTCAGTGAATCAGAAGACAATCTTACAAAAGGGGTGTAAAGTCTATTCAGAACTAGCAGATAATTTCTACACAAATATGAAGGATCAGTGGGTAGTCTACACTGTAGTTTGGTATGTTTTGGAAGGAAGATGGGATCTAACATTTTATACTCTGCTTATTTCACCTTCACGCCACAGCTTAATTCATATATTGATGACATCAGATGGAAAAATCTAGAGGGAACTATGTTTGAAAAGGATATGTATAGTATGCTTAGAAAAAAATTAAAATATTTTCCATCTACAGGACATGTTTACAATAACAGTCAAAAAGGTAAGACCTGGGGTTTTTTTCCATGTTTTAAGGCTGATGGAAATTTGGTGCCAGCCTGCATGTCCTTCACCTGTTATCACTGAGCAGATGTTGATTTTCCAATTTACAGGTCTGTTAAGAATTCATGACAAAGCTAAATTATACATGAGAATGAGAATTTTTTCTTCCAGACCCTGTTTGTTGTGACATGTTTTTGTATTTTTTAATTCATAATGATCTATTAGAAAGAAACATTTTTGTTTTCCCTGCACATCCTTCTGTACCTTATATTTTGATTTCCATATGTCAAATTGTTATTTTAATATAAAACAAAATATTGTTTTCTATGGAGGGGAAAATACTGATGTCCTTTTGGAGCTACTGATTAGTTTGAGGGCAGGGAAAGCTGGAGAGTTGAAAAATTGTCTTCTATGAATGTTTACTGTCTAGGGCTAATTACATAATTCAGATTTAGTATGCAGTTCATTAGAACAGTAAAGCCAAATTATCATCTTCAGTCTTGCGCCCAAATTTCAGATTGTTCTTACCCAAAATTCTTAACATCTGTTTTCCAGGTCAAAAATCTCACTAGCACAACATTAACTGTTACTAAAATTTTCTTTATAAATTGTTTTCACATGAAGAAAAATGTAGATCTTTGACTATAGAAAATACTGTAACTAGAGTACAGGTCATGACAGTACACAGCACTTTACACTGCTATTAATTTATTTCATCACACAGCAGAGATTGAGATTTCAGAGCATAAGCAAACTGTGAGGAGTAAATAGATTTGTTTCAATCACAGTAGGTGAGCAAGTTAGAATGTTTTCTATTTTCTGAAGAGGAAGCACTGGCACCAGCAAGATGCCGTTTCATGGAAGCAGTATCTGGCAAGTTGAATACCATGATTATAGTCTTCTACGATTTTGTTCTTTCTTGCTGGTGGTTTGTTGATTTTTTTTTTTTTTTTACCATAGAATGAGATTGCCTGGTATTCTTCTGAGTGGACAAATCCTGCAGT
The DNA here is from genome assembly GCF_000696875.1 of Nestor notabilis. Taxonomy (NCBI): domain Eukaryota; kingdom Metazoa; phylum Chordata; class Aves; order Psittaciformes; family Psittacidae; genus Nestor; species Nestor notabilis. The sequence goes on from NW_009934310.1 coordinate 8,575, forward strand.
AAGTTATCTATAGCATATGCCACAAAATAAGTTCTAGGCTTGTGCTGGAAGAAGTTATGATATCAGGAATACTACTACTTTGGGAAGAAGTACTGCATCTAATGTTTTGATGTCACTTCTAGTTAACTTACTGTAATTCAGGAGTCGTCTGGGTACACCCTGTCCAGAACCATAAGAGAACTGTGTTCCTCTCGGTATCTTATATAAGTAACTTGTGAAAAACAGAAGTATTATAAGTCTTGAGTGATGATATTCTTGAAAGGTCTATTACTGTCGAGGGATTCTGGAGAAGTTTAGGAGCTCTAAATATGTTATTATTAGCAAATTCACTCTACTATACACTCTCTTCCAATACCTAGGAGAACTGTATAATTATACAGCAGGTACGTAAAGTACATTTGACATTTGATTATGAATGAATGTCAAATTACTGTGCTGCAAAACACAAAAATTGAGTAAGTTGCATCTGAAAAAGCTAAAAAGATCTGGAAAATAAAATTATGTGAAGACAATAAAAGGTGTTTAATTCCGCCCTTTGCATTGTCATTGTTTGAGTAGCAGTTACATGGCAGATAACATGTGTAATGTAGCAAGAACAATGAAGAAAGCAATCATGCACTGGTTCTCTGTTGTCTAAGCTGAAATATGTAATTTATATTTGCTGGTACAAAGATATACACCAAAATGTATAGTAGCATGTGACAAAGAATAATACCTTGTGATGTGCAGCTGCTTCTTATTCCTCTTTGAGTAAGAGAATGACAGCTGTACATAATTAAAATTCTGTCAATGAAGTACCAACCATCAGATACCCTTTATAAAATCAGGCTAATTTGATTTACTTGACCTATAGAGAGAAATCCCAGCAACTTCAGAGAGAATTTCTCATGTCAAATCAAGGCAACATTGGTACACATTTCATAGGAAAGTATAGACAATACCAAGTATAAGGAGATAGCAAGTCCTATGAAGAAAACCAGACTGAAATAAGAACACATAGACAGCCGCAGGAGTGATATGCTGAAGCAACCATATTTGTATGAAGTGTTGTATAGCTGATGTTGAGCTTTTGCACGGTGCCTCCAGCACCTGCTTGACACTGAATTTCACTTCCACTCTACTGTGACTCTGTAGTTAAAAATAAATAAATAAATAATAACAAAAAAAAAAAAGAAAAGATCAAGAACAGGAGGTAGTTTTCTCAGCAGTCTTAATAATAGAAAAGGATACAATTTCTGTTCAGTCATAGGTACCTCGGTTCTTAAGATCATCTCTGTATTTTTATTATTTTGTATTTTTTCAAGCTGCAGGAGAAAATGTATTGAAAACCATGTGAAACTCTGGGTTTAAGTAAATTGTAGGAGGGGACAAGTTTTGATAAATAAGCTTTAACTCGATTTCTGCACTTGCTGAAAGACAAAGACTTTGGGCTATTGTATACTAAGAAAGGATTTGATAAGTGGTCATCAAATACATGGATCAGCTCTATCGTAGCTGAAAGAGATTATACTACATCCATGTATATGTCTATGCAAAAAAAAAACTATTTAATATAATTTTTGTTGTCACTACAGTTTTTTGGTTGTGTTTTGGTTTTGAGTTTTTTTCTTTTTGATTTATTTTGTGTGTTTCCCTTTAAATGATAAAATTATTTTTATCTGGGGCATAAATTACAAAAGTTTGGAACACCAAGGGTTATGTTGTGGATGGTTTCTAAAGGGGAGGGGGAAGGAAGCACCAGTGTTTGTAAAGGGATTCAGATCTGTTCTTTTTCATTTGCAAAATGTTTTCATGCTCAAGAACTTGAATGAAAGCAGTGACGAATTCTTAATTTGAGCACACAGATGCTGTTTGTGTACGATATTTTCTTTCTGTCCACAAAAGTCATCAAATGCAAAAACAATTTGCATGAAGACTTTTTCATATGTGCCTGTATAAAGTTATGCATATGCAAAATGAGTGCTAGTAAATAAACTGGGTTGCTCTCAAACTCAGTAAATGTAAAATTTCCACTTACAAAAGTTCTGATGGCTTTTACCAGAAAAAAGCTTTAAGCTGAATCATATAGTCCTTGTCAAGAAAGAAATGTTTAGCAGAAATATCGTTTAACCTCCTAGAAGGGAAGCTATATAATTAATTCCAGTTTAAAAGCTAAAGGACTACATCTCAGCTTAGCACCAGGAGGTCAGCCCCAGCAGAGATGGTGTTTACCCAAAATTCACTGCTAGAAGTGTTCAGTAATAAAGAACCCCTAAAAGGTTCAAGGCACAGTTCCCATGCTCTGGGCCATTTGAGAGTGGGACACACTTTGGCCGACTGTTGATTTACCATCGCATGGAGCTACCTCAGCACGAAGCTGCAGTAATGTGGTAGTGAATCAGGCTCAAAATGCTTAGCGTTAATAAAGCTGTCATGTACTCTCTGCAGGTGACATAAAATCTTAGAAGGCTCCTGGCCAATCACAGGTTTCTTGTTCAAAAGCTTCATTTCCCAGACACACACCGCCTCATCGTCAGTCTGCCCACATGCTGGGGCAGGGCTCCTGTCTGCCTGCCTGCCCGCACTGCAGGCACCGCTTCTCCTGTGCTGCCACTGCCTTCCACACTTTTCTCCCCCAGCACTCATTATTCAAGTTTATGATATAGGCAGGATTTATTGCTAAATGAGGGAGGGATTTCAACCAGGTTTTATTAACTAGGAAAAGCTGGAGGCAGTGCTCAATTACATATTATTACATAAGGTGATGCAGGGGTCTAATATCTGTCACAATCAAAGGCTAATGCAAATTCAGTGGGCACTGTCATATCAGCACTAATAATCAATGTTAAATTAAGATGTATCGTCTAGGTAGCATCCATAAAGAAATGAGGAGTTCTGAAATGTCACAGTCATTTTAATTAAAGCAGTGTTAGAACTAGGGAGGAAGGCTTGTCACTATAAAGAAACTACAGTAAAATTCTGCTCAGTTTTTGCTGGAAAATGCACTGTTAACTACACTGACGTATGCTGAAATGAGACTGTATAGATGCTTTCCTTGATGAAATGAGCTCTGTGTTTCTTATGAGACCAGATTTGAAATAAACTACATAAATAAAGCAGTAAAAACTCCTTTAGTACTTCCCATCTCCCCTCCCCCATATATTTCTCTTGTAGCTATTTTCAATCTACAAATTAATTAAAAGTACATCAGGCACAGTATATCTTTGAAAGTTGTCTCTCCCCCACACTCTGCACTTGTTTAGAACATAAAGGTTGTGGAAATGAGCAACAGTATTTAATATAAAATTGTTTGAACGTACGTGTGTGGAAATTACTGCACACCAGAGAGGGCAATGATGCCCTCTGTAGTGTTACACACCATCATAGCTAAAACTTAGGCCTCTGGGGTGTGACTTTTTTTTAATATAGGTTTTATATATTATATACACACATACATACATATATAGATTACTTTATTTCTTAGCTGGCCACATGCTCTGGCTCCTTTCTTGTATTTTCACTATCACTATAGTATGCCATGCATTATGGAATATCTCAGATCATCCTTGATATACGTAATATGTTATCCAGGCTAAATTAGAAAACGGGAAGCAACAGAGGGCAGCTGGTGCTTGCCCTTTACTATAATCTCCTAATAATCTGTTTTATCTAGTCTGTTCTTGAATTCTAGTAGTAATGATAATTCAACTATTTCTCCTATGACAAATTATTCCATTGTCTAACCTTTTGGACATTTCTGCCTAATGTGTAGTTTTAATATTTAAGTTTTTAATTTCAGACCATTATTTCAGCTATAATGGTAAATGTGAGAACCATCTTCTATTAATTAGCAACCATCTGGGAGAGACGAAATTCAGAAATCAAGCAAAGTGCTGTGCAATAGTGAATGATGAAGGGGTAAAAGCTCAACAACCAAACAAAATATCCTTTTTTTTACAAGTGCTTTCTGGCACAGAAAGGTAGTGACCTTTTCAACTTTAAAAAAACCTGTTCCTTTTCTCCATTGATAATATATGGAATTAATAATTGTCAGTCCTAGGTGTGTCAAAACATTAGTCAGTTTCATATCTTTTGGGTTATTCTAAAAAGTGGTAAAGAAAAAGATAAACATTTGGAATTGTAGAAGTGGTTGCCTTCTGTTTTTTTTGAGATTCTTAGTGGTTATGTTCTAGATTTTCTCCAGAACACAAGCTATTTAAAATGTTAATATTAAAAAAGAAAAGAAAAAAGAAAAAGAGAAAAAGAAAAAAAGAAAAAAGAAAAAAAGAAAAGCTATTATTGTGTTAGCAAAAAGTTCAAGGGACTCAAGCATTAGAAATTCATCATAATGTAAAAATACTGATAATTGAGAAAGGTGCTGGCAGGTCATGGATAGTATTTCAAGTCTAGGCAAGCTTCATCACATAATCCTAAAATATAATAAAACTCTTACAGTAAAGCTTACTCCTGACCAGTTGATATAGGACACTTTGGGTTTATCAGATTTTGTCTTCTGCGTAATTCTCAGAGAACCTAAGTAATGACAAATAATGAGCACTGTAAATTATTACAGCAGTGGCAACTTTGCCCATCATGTGAGGAGAAAATGCCAGTTGCTGGCAAGTGGCTATCACTATTTACCTAGCTGCAAAGCTGACTGATTTCCCATACGACATATGCTGCCAGGAAAAGTCCAGTCCTAAAATGACCTCAAAATTTAGCCCCCCATATATGAAGCTGGAGTTCAGTGATTGCATTTGTACCCTGCAGTTAACCCCAAACTCTACAAAAGAAAACACTAGAAATACAAACACATCAAAGCAACAGTTTTATTCTGTCCCTGAACAGACAGAATAATAATAAAAAAGAATAAACTTCCAGCTAGCAAGATCTTTGTTTTTCATTAAGAAAGTATTGTAATCCATTTCAGCTGTAAGGAAATCCTCCTCCAATTTCATGCTACAGTAGTGTCCATAACAAAAATAAATGTATGTTACCAACATAGGTTAAATAGCTGCTGATTTAATATTACACTGAGGAGAGAGTTCAGTAGATAGCTCTGGCCTAAATTCTAACTTTTTTGCCTTCAGTGGTGCTTTTTTTTTTTTTTCCCCTTTAGTATCCTCACACACACACAAAAGCTACAATGATCTTGAGCTGTCAAAATCAGTACATGTTGCTACAGTTGTGACCCATGTGACCCATGACTTTAGTAAAAGATATTATGGTTGTTTTGTTTTTTTAAATGTATCTTTTATTTTATTTTTAATTAAACACATAAAAAGATAAAGGAAATGTTTTATATATTTTAAATAATATGCATCTTTGAGGAGGTTAAATTTGTTCATATCAGTGTATGCCAGTAATGTCTCTTAGTCTGTGTATTGCTGACATAATAGACCATAAAGGATTTTGGAATGTAATCAGATGAGTCACGAATTCAAATGCACTCAGAGGATATATTAGCACAGTGGACCTTGACGTTTCATTTGATGAATATAGTTCACTTTGCATGACCTACTCTTGTAACTGTTTCTGATCTTGGGCAAAAAATAGTTCCATGTACAAGTACTGTTACTGCCTATTTGCATATATGAATGAGAATTCAAATAATTTACAACTATTTTAATTTATTATTGAAGTTAGTTTATATTCAACTCCACTTCCTCTTGAAAATATAATTTATTACACTTCAATAACTGTAGATGTACTGACAATACTGTTGTTTTGTGGTTTTCTTACCAGATGAGACTTTCTATCTAAACTAATGTTTGAGGCAATCTAAGAAATGCTGTATCTTTAAATGAGCATTTTTCTTATACTGTTGGAGAAATCAAGCTTGTTTTCTAGTGAAATGGACTAAACCCCTATCTTACAAATCAGTAAGAACTCTTCTTTTTAGGGCTGCTTCTTTCCTCAGATAGTAATTTCCTATATCTTCAGGGAATTCGCTTGCTTACATGATGCTAAAAGTAGTGATTTACATGGATTCAAGGGAATTGTATAAAGCACTGTTAAAAAAACAAAAAAAAAAAGAATATTGTCACTGAGCACTTTTGGAAGAGCATCCTTAATAGACAGAAAGTATTATCAACCGTTTTTTAGTTAGGACCATTGAAGGTAACCTTTCCTCAGTAATTGCTCCTTGCAAATAATTACTTCCTGCAGAGGTTCATAGACTCAATGCACTTCTTCCTTGAGGTATTGCTAGGAAAAGCTCTTTCCCAGGGGGAGCCTGCAGTGGCACAGAGTTAAAGATGTTACCCCCCTCCCCCCAAAAAAAAACCAACACACACACAAAAACACATTAGCTAAATTGCATGGTGTTCCTATAAGACAGTAAACAAATACAGTCTCTTCTTACCAATTTAGAAGTGAGTAAAGTCCAAGTTGCTTGTACTTACCCTCAACTGCACTGCTGGGAGGAAGGCAAAGCATTCACAGTTTTACCTAGGACTCATCATCTTATTTTTTATCTCCTGCCCTGACTCTATCATTCCACATTTCAAGAATATATTGTAAAACTACACACATATGTTAAAAAAATTTCTTATTTTCTTATTTGGGCAATTATGAGTTTGCTCTTTAGAAAGCTGACCTATTTCATTTCTATTTTCCTAGATTGATTTTTGCCTTTGAATCTTGTTTAGTAAGATGGATTTCATTTTACTTAATGAGTTTCCCTTTCAACAACTTGTCTTGTTGTTAGATTTTATTTTATAATCTTGTTCATACTCCCAATATCTCAGCTTCTGTCAAAATAAATGTAGTTTATGGTGCCAGCCGCAAAGATAAAACCTACTGCTTTTAATAGAAGAATTGTCAACTTTTCAACAGGTATCTGTCTACTGCTCAAGGCTATAGTCTCCTTTTATTTAAATGAGGTTCTGTTCTCATACTGACAGTAGTTTTATCTTTTTCGCTATGATGTTGCTACTTCTGCCTAAGTAAGGGCTCCCTTAGCCTAAGCAAGATTAGATTAAATTTACCAAATTTTGCTTTTACAGTATTTTAGCTGAAGAGTATGTTACTCAGTACAGCATTTACCTCAGCTAATTTTAAAGCTGGAGTTCACCAGTGCACATACAGGTGCCTGCAGAGTAGGTGTCAGTATCTGAGACATCTAAGACAGGTCAGGGGAACTGTGTTTCTTGTCCCTGCAGCCTTCCCGCAAGACACTGCTGCCATGATAAAAAATGATGGTTCTCAAAACTGAGATTCTACAGCAATTATACATAATGTGCCGGTAGTTCTTGTGATTATCATCCTGTGATGCGCGCTGTTGCTTCAGAAACTATTACCCTGTGCATGTGCCTCTGCCTGCTACCTCTCTCCTTAATTCTGCTAAATCCTGCTTATGTCTTCCTGCTGTAGTTCTGGCATCTTATCTCTGCCAGTGACCAGGTTGCCCATCCTTTCTGTTATGTTTTGCAAATATACCTTACTTTCTTTTGGGGTAAACTATCCAGATAGCAGGAAGACAAGAAGAGGAAACCCTGCCTTACCTAGCATGCAGGGTTAAAATGTTCCTTAGCTCTTTCACTCTGTTTACTTTACCCTTGTCAGAGCACATAGCTATGCCGAGGGACACAGTCACATTTGAAGTGACAGATATATGTCTGTAATACCTAACAGAGAGTGTCAGGAACCAAACTTGAGCATTGATTCCATGTGGCATATATAGATGGCGTCCATCAGCTCAGCATAGACCAAGCCCTCTTATGGAAGGTCTGTCTTCAGCAGCACTGTTTGAAATGTCCAAAGAAAGGGCCAGGGAAAAGACCTGACCCTTAAACTGTGCCCAAGATTCAAGCTTACTAGCTAGCTCTCTTGATCAACCCATAGTGTGCCAAACCCTGGTCCCGTGTTACAAAATGTGCCTCCAAAAGCCATACAGCCATGTAGGAGATCAGGCTGAGTCTGATCCCCATGTTTTTAATACATGCAGTATACACACGCTATGCATAGATGTATTCAACATTAAGCACATCCTGGAATAGAAAATTTGACCAGGAACAGCAGAGAGCTGCTCTTGCTTTATAAGCAGACCTGGTTGACTGATAAATATCCCGGCAATCAAAGATGTTATCTTCCCTCTCCCAGAGCTAAAATTCCCCCAAAGAAGCTTCCAGCAGCATGAAAAGAGCAGCTGTAGATCTGTTCAGGAACCCTCAACTACAGACACATTCAGGAAAGCTCTTGTCCCTCTAGTAAAGGATGTCCATTTTCCTGTGAAGGGGTTTCAGCGTTGCCAGAATACAAGCACCTTTGATCATCCCAGTCCAGAAACACTGACTTCTTACCAATACTACGTCTTGCCATGTGCAATAGTGTGTTTAGCCCCCCTGGCTTGTTTTTGAAGGTGGCTAATTACTCCATTACATTTGCAGTGTGGATACTTCAGAAAAATAGCCCACAGCTATAGTCTGTACCTATTTCACTAATAATCTTATTCACTTATCTTTATGTAATTTCACATTGTTGTTTTGTTGGGGTGGTTTTTAGTTATTCAATTCCAAATTTCCTCAGGCCTTATAACTGTTGAACAGTCTCAGACTTTTAAACTGTGATTCACCATAGATCATTGCAAAATACAAAGAGATAACACATTTAACTTCAAGGGTTTATCATGATCCATAAACCATGCTGATAAATGTGAAAAAAAAATGCATGAAAGCTTTAAGAGGCGCAAATGTGTTTAAACTGATTAAAATGTTAGATTAAAAAAAAAACCTGAGAAAGGGAAAAACTTGATTGGCAGTTGACAAAGTGTGGAGAAGCAGAAGCATCAGCATAATCTTCCTGTGTAGTTTAGCAGTTGGCTTCTGGATAACACATTTACTATGCAGCGAACTAAAAGTTTAAGTTATATGGTGTGGGATTCATCTCACCTAGCTTCAGATGTCCAAGTCTGAGATAGTTATCCTAGACTGGCTTCAAAAAGAATAAGCATTCTCAGACTGAATTTAATTGCATTCTCAAATAAGTATGTAAAAAAGACCAGCTGAATTACTCTTGGGTTGCCTGAAAAGAAAACCCCTTATTGGAGGAAAAAGGCAAGAGATAGATAGTGTTTTTCCTAATGGCTGGACTGCAAAATAAACCTGAAGGCAGAGCATCTAAATCTCAACACTTGGGGCAGGAGTGAGTGACTGACTCTAGGAACTGAGAAAAAATTACTATTAAGGATCATCATGGGAAACACAAAAATGGAAATATTTTAAGAAAAGTGATGTTCCAACTATAGGAGGAATGGAAGATTTTGAGAAAATGCGGTTTACATTTTTAAGCCTGCTCAAAGAAGTGGTCATTCAATCCCAACTAATAGATAGGAAACGTGCTACTGACATACAGAACCTGGGGGCAGCAGACTGGTTTGACAATGTACTATCACTGATTCTTCTTTTTTATTTTTTTTCCGCTGCTTATGGAATGCACATAATTTCATTTGCTGATTTTTTTAAAAAGGTGTTCTTGAGCTGTAGGAAGAAAGAAATACTCCTTTTTTGTTCTGTCTTGTCTGGGTTCAAGTGGAAATCCACAGGAGAAAGAGAAGACTATGCCACCCCTAACAGTGTTACTCTAGTTACACTATTTTAATTTGCATTCAAATGTAACCTCACTTTAGCTATTCTTAGTCCTTTTGAAGGTTTTTAATATGCTTACTTTAAGAAAAAGATAGAAGTGGATTCATTTCAAAGTTCTAGCCAAAGCCTGTCACAAACTGGCTCTGCTGGTTTTAATCTGTAATTTGTCTGGGTTAAATAAATACTGCCCCTTCCCAATATTTCTGAAGCCTGAGTGTCATGTTGGAAACAGACAATTCTGTAAACTCTTTTCTTTTTCTTTTTTTTAAATACTCTCCACTACTATGTGGAAATTAGCACTAGAAACTATGTACTCCTGAAAGGGATATAGATACATATAATAATTTTAAAGATTTACACTTGAGACTACAGCTACTTCTTTGTGCATAAGTACCTTCGGAAGGATAGCGAAGTAGAACCTCAAGGATAATTTCTCCTGCTCTGCAACAGTGTCATCAGTGCCATATGTATATAAATTCCAGAGCGGAACTTTTCAAAATGCATTGTACTGGGAGTTCATTTGATTTATTTACAATTACCCTCTGTATGATCCTAAATCTCTTCCTTTATGACTTAGTAGAGAAGCTTTCTTATTTATATTTGTACTGAGTATTATCTTGGTCTTCATTAAATCTCATCTCACTAAATTACTGCAGCCAAAGTGCTAGATCATATAGATGCATCTTCATTTGTTTGTGCTTAAATGTCTCACTTGCCAGAGAGTTAGAGTTGGAATATTTTAGGACATAGCCAATTCTGGATGTGTTTATTAATTCAGGACTCAGCCTTGCAAGACCACACTGTTGTTGGGTCTTAGACACATCAAGTAAATATAGATATGTCACAAAATCAGAAATACTATAAGAAAACTTTAAGGCATACTATAATTTTAGGTAATATGCATATACAGTATTGAAATTTTCAGTATTTTGCATAAATCATTGTGTCTTCCAGTACTGGAGACACTGGTTTCTTTTCCATATAAACCAGTATTTTTTAACCAGAGGTAAATATAAACCTGCTGCTAGTGTACTATGTATTTTGGGTGAGATTGTAATATAGGTATCTTGCTTCTGATAGGAGGGGACATATTTTATAAGTGATGGCAATTAGACATTTACATATATAACCCATACAGATACTGGTCTAAGAAGAAGCTGTCTTCTTGCTTGTTCTATGGTATGTCCTTACTATGAAATGTGAAGAGATGTTTATGACTGCAGAGACGCAGGCTGGTATGTCCACGGTGTGCATCACCATTCCTGTGCATTGCAAAATTCATGTCCACCTTCAGCCTAGACCCAGTAATACTAAGGTTTAAGAAATGTGACACATGAAGTCAAGATGCAGTTTGCCAGTGTTAATATAGCATGATTCCTTTCGACAGTTTACTTTTTTTCTGGCTGCAGTGCCACATGTTAATCTAGTGGGTCTTTTGCCTAGCTTGGTGCTACTCTTTATGCAAAAACTACCAAAAATCTCTTCTAGATCATCATTTGCCATGCTTCTTCTTAGACACATGGTATATGTTACTCGAGCCTAAGACTTATCTTTACAATATGTGCCAGTTCCAAATTTTTGTCCCTGGTGCCTGTTTTGAATAGCACCTACTACTGAACAACTATATTTTTCTTCTGTGACTGGTAAATTGTGGTTTTCTTTTTCTTTTTTGGCAGTGCTTATGTGGGCCAACATGAGTATGGAAGAAGGTCAGTGAAATAATTTAGCAAATGTAATTGCAACCTCCTGAATTAAATATTTTATTCATAATCTCTGAAGTGCTATAGAAACACAAATTTTTCTGCCAATACATTAAATTTCTGCACATACACATCTATATACCCACATATGCTGAGTAATTGCAGTGCATAAACATGAATTAAATTTATATTTCATATAGCTATATGCTCTTTGAAAGATTTTTGGTTTTTGTTGTAGTTTGGAGGGTTTTTTAAGTTTAATCAAGTTTTTGCTTTGCTTTTTTCTCATCTTTCAAACCTTTTTGTCTCTTTTGGAAGCCCAAGATTAATTAGTTGATTTTCTCTTACTTCTTTTCTAATTCCATCTACAGTTCAGAGGCACATAAAACCACAAAGCAAGATAATAACCAATAAACGGAATAATTAATTCAATACACTGAAACTAATTTTAATTTATATTTCTCAAAGAGTCTCACTAGGGAATGAAGAACCTAGAGTTCTAGGGACTGAAGTGCTCCAGATTTGGTTGTTTTGAATATGTCGTGGATAAAAACTGTTCCTGTAAAATTGGAACTTGTAACAGCCAAAGTCAGAGGGGAAATTAATAATCAAAAACATTTAAAAATTAACAAGAAAGAGGAAAAAAGCTGAAAATTATTTCAATCATAACCTTTCTTTTTTAATCAAACCTATTTTGTTTACCTCTCAAAGGTATGCCAAACAAAACTAAGTATCTAAATCAGTTGAACAGATGAAGTCAGAAGCTGGACTATCCTACGCATCATTTCTTTCAAACAAATTAAGCATTCTGGGTAGGCAGTAGCACAAATACTGACTTTTCAGCAAAGATAACAAGGAAATATTAAGGGACATGGATTTGTAGTTTGCTCTTTTTGAAAAACATCGGAGATATTTTAGTTCCGTTAAATCTGATAGATTCACAGATTTATGAGGTTGGAAGGCACCTTTCGAGAACATCTGGTTCAGCACTCTACTCAAAGCAGGGTCAGCTAGAGCAAGTTGCTGGAATCATGATCAGACAGGCTTTGAATGTGTTCAAGCTTGGAGACTTCCAGTTTAAAGCCATTTCCCCTTGTCCTGTCACTACATGCCATTGTAAAAAGTGCTTCTCCAGCATTCTTGTTGGCCTCCTTCAGGTACTGGAGACTTTAAAAAGAATTAGACCCAATATCCACCCTTAGGGTTTACCATGTAAGACTAGCCTTAATCTGTAGTTGGAGATATGCAGGTGGAGCAGGAATCATCCTTCTGGTTACAGAAGTAATGAGTTCCCAATCTTTGCCATCCTGGGAGTCTTTATTTCCCAACTTGATAGGCATATGGTCTGCATGTCCCTCCTTCGGTGGAGCTGGGGCTCAGACTCTCATGTCCCTCAGGGTGTCAGTCAACCTCTTTCTAACATCCTTGATGCTGTACAGCCTGCTAACCACTTCCCACAGCTCCTTTACTTAGTGACACAGACTCTCACCAATGCTCATGTCCTGCAGGTAAGCAGTCCATTATCCCTGTCCCTGAGACCAATGAGAAGCATCATGTGTCCCTACTGCACTGGGCCTGTAGAGCTGCATCTGTCTTCAGGAGCTCCAAGTGGATTAGGTCTCTGCTGCAGTAGCGTAGCGGCTCCAGTGGATGCCAAGGACACCAACACAGTTGCTGTGCATGTGTATGCTGTGCTCAGCAGTTTCTGGTCTACTGCTGTGTGCCCTGCTGCCAGCTAGAAGTCACATCCTCCACAGTTATCCCTCCAAAGCAGCAGCAGGCTTGCTCAAGTTCCTCAGTGTTCTCTTGATCCCAGAAGATCTGTATTTGTGTTTGGGACCCAATTAGATGGGCCAAACCCTCGCTGCTGAGTCCAGAGCCCCCTCATGAGTATTGTCCTACTGTTTCTGCCTGCCCACTGCTCTCAGTCGTGGCTAAACAAAACCCAGTTCCCTGGAAAAATCAGTCAGTTCGGTAAGAAGACTGAGCTGCTCCTTAACCTGCAAGGAACTAGAACCAAAGAAATAAACATTTTAGGACCAAAGAAACAATCAGCTTTATGGCTAATCTGACTGAGAAGTGTATTTTCTGAGAAATGAATTTTCTCCCATCTTTAGTGTACGTTTTGCTTCCTAGACCCCCAAAATTAAACAAATATTAAGTACAGGCATAAGTTTTAGACCTAGTTTAATTATCTAGTTTTCTCCCTGAAACCTGAGTTCATATAAATTTTTTTCCCCTTATGAATCAGCTAAAAAAAAATTATTATTGTAATGCTTAATACTGTCTTAAATATGGGATAAATGCAGTCTTTTTCACCCTTTCCTGTGATGCACATTTATGTCTATGTCATAACACTAGTGCTTTGAGATGACTGCAAAGAAAAACCTCTAGATTCTACTTCTTGCCCAGTGTTTTATTTCATGAAATGGATTTAAATATACACATCCTTTAAGCACAAAGCAAACCAATAAGCAGTCTGTAAAGAATGTTGCTTACATGTCGGCAAAGGAATATCTTTAATGACTGGAATCACTAAAACTTCCATTAATCTTGCCTGGTCCAATCTCCAATTAAATTGCAGTACATTATGAATGACATGGAAATGACAGCAAAGAAAGCAAATAAAAAGTTCAAAATGAAGCTCCATATCTAATAAACAATTGGGAAAAAAAGTGCTACAATACAAAACTTCATAGTAATTATTCCATTACACATAGCAAAGTAACTCGTGGAGCATAAAACTAACAAACACTCTGTGTTGATAGTTCAAGCACAGTATGCTTTTAAAATGCTATCAAACAGTGGCAAGCTATGCCAGAAAACACAGCCTCATCCAATAGCTTTATGCAAAATACGGACACTTACTAACTCTTTAAATTCTACTACAAAGTACTATAACGTGTTACTAGGCTTCATATTATGCTGTAAAATGCAACAAAAAAACCCCTAACAAACAAGCAAAGAAAATTCCTTGTTTGCGTGCTAGGTACTTCTGAGACATGTTTTAGTGCTTTTAAAATAATGCCATTCCATGTGATTCCTTTTCTGGTGAAGATTTCCACTGTTCATGTGGGTCCTTTATGTTTGTTCTTTGTTGACAAGACCACCCTGCCAAATCAAGGTTTTTTCCATTTGTCTTTTCAACACCACCAGCGTATTTTCAGTGCCCCTTGACACAGAAACCTAGTTAGTATACGTAGGAGTTGTATTCGTTGGAGTTAAAAAGTGAAATAAAGCAAGCTATTCTCTGGAAGAAAAACAATTTGGATCTGGGTCTAGGAAAAAAGAAAGTGGGTAAAGAGTGAGCGCTTTGTCTCAAAATGAGTAATTCTCTTATGCTCTACAGAATCCTAAATGATTATTTTGACAATAGCTGTTTACTATTCCTTTTGCTGCTGGATTAACATAGTGGAGTGCTTTCTCCAGACACTGAATTTGGCTTCATGTCTCTTATCCATTTCTTTTAGAATGAAAAAGAAATAAAAAGGTACGGTGCTATAATACAAACAGCTCTTTCCTTTGCCGACTATATTCATTTACATATGATATACACTGGTTGTGTAACATGTATAATTTTGCAACTGCAGTATACTCACCTTTTAGTCAGATCTGCATTTTATGACTCACAAAGCTGTTAGTCTAGGGCTTAGAAAAAGTAAATGTGCTACTGGTGTCACATTAGCATGTTTAAAGGCATTTAATGCTCTGTGTAAACAGTCAGATCAACTATTGTTGAATTGTTCAAAGAGTGTGGGAGATTTCACACGATTGACCAGTAAGTTTTAGAATAAAAATGCCAGTAAACCACCAGATTTCTACATTGAATTTGAGATTCCCAGCTATTTTGAACTTCCAACTGGAGATTTCCAGTGAAAACTAAGAAAATATTTCATATTCATATTTGCTTTTGATTGAAAACTACAAAAGCTCAGGGCTAAGAGGTCAGCTTCTGATTTTGTTGCATCCTTTGATTCTGTCTGTCAGTAGTGTTTGGCTAACAACCCTATTCATCTGTCAATAATTTCTGGTTTTGCTAAGGGGGGGGGGGGGTTTGGTGGGAGTGTGGGGGGGGGGGTTATGGCTGCAAGTGTGAACAGAGCACTTGTCTCTTGCCCTGCCGTGTTGTCTCAAACCTTTACTCAAAATTACAGGAATGTTTATCTCTCTCAAATTGTTGTGAGAGCCACTATTAATAATTAGCTGTCTGTAGGGAACCATGCATTTTAATGGGAATGGAGCTTCCAATATTGCTGTATAGCAATACTGACATTTAGTGTGGAGAAACTTGTACTATAAATGGTTCATGCTGTAGCTGTCCTGTGAATATATGTCGGTTGTCAACCACCAAGGTTGTTGTGTTTTTCAGCAGTCATTCAGTGCCAGGCAGCATGAGAGAGTTGCTACATTCAGCATCCAAGTCCTAGGTGATCTATACTGTAGAACAGGAGTCCTTGGTTAATACAAGAAGACAGCAGATGACAGCAACTTCTTCAGTTTGGCTCATCTCAGCCTCTTAAAGGTTCAGTTTACCACATCCTTCTTTCCCTGCCAAACATAACTGTAGTAACAACATAAACATAATGTAGAATTTCCAACTTTATAAGCAGCCCAATAATTAAGCTACCTAATTATGTCCCTCTAGTTTTAGAGTTGCTGGGTGCTGCTGCGTAGCCCAGTGGGTCTCTCCAAGGCATCAGCATTATCGTTACCAGATGGCAACAAATCTTTCCTTTCTGTCTGAGATGACTCTGAGCCCAGCCTCTGAGGGCTCAGCTGCTCAGCCTGCTGAGGCTGTGCCTTGTCTGAGACATTTTTGGGAAACACAGCCAATTCAGTGCCATTTATCTCCATCCTTTCTGGGATCTGGAGAAGGTGTTGCTTATTACTTCACAGTATATGCCAGTTGGAGTGACAGCCTCGTAAGACCAGAAGGATATCTCTTGTGGTATTGCCTCTGTTGGTGACCATTGTTTCTCATTGTGGTGTATACATCTTCATTTCTGTGAAGATTCAGCAAATACTTTAAGCCCCAGTCATACTGAGGCTGAGTTGTTTGTTTTGGTTGGTTGTTTTTTTTTTTTTTTTCCTTTTTCTTTCTCTTTCTCTCTACATCTGCAAATTGCCTGTGAATCTGACATCAGTGGTTTTGGTTTTCTGTTGAGCAGATGTGAGGAAGTGACAGCCCATGCCTCATCGGCATTATTGAGGAGGCTGGATCAGATTCTGCAGCCGTTTTTCTGAGGTGCTTAATTACTTTGACACTGTCACTAAACCGTTAGACTTGGGACCACATGAGAGTAGCAGCTAGATGTCTAGACCCATATTTCACTGCAGAATGTCTACACTCAAGATCACTGAGCTGTGGCCAAGTGTCAGATGTTGATACACATGGTCACCTGTTTAGCTGTAGTTTCCTTACAGGATAATAATTGTTTAGGACAGATAAATATTTTTTTTTCCAGCCAGTATAAACAAATTCGTGTCTACTTTGTTTTGAGAGGGGGAAACGGTAGAAGCAGAATTTTCCATGCCAGTGGACTGGTCCTTTTTTACTGACTGGAAAATGTAACAAACCTTGATAGTTTTTCAGTGTCACTGCTCCTTTTGGGCAGTTTCAAATATCACTGACCTTTCCCTAACTGAGCAACACTTAAGCCTCTGTTATTTCTAAGCAGTCTCCCAAATGTGTCAGAAGCATTTCTACTTGTTGAGAACTGCAAGCTGGCGCCTTAAAAAACCTGGAGATTTTTGAGTGCCATAAGTTGACAAGTATGTTAATGTGTCATCAAAAAGGAGGCAAAAGAAGTAGCACATTTTTGAACATGCAAATCCTGAGCAGTCAAATGGTATTGTGTCAGACAGATCCAAAATGCCTTTGTAGGGCCCAGAATAACTTTATGAGCAGATAATTTATACGAAGTTAAAAGCCTCTGAAAACATGAGATTATGACAACGTGCATCCTTACATACAACTTAACTGTTGCTACAGTGGTTATGCTTTGAATCCAAATGAAGAACAGCAATTAGCAGATAATTTCCTAAGTAACTAAGATCCAAGATTCACCCTGCAAAACATATTTTATCTCATAATATTTATGTATTATATAAATATCATATATATCATCATATTATATATTAAACAAGCAGTATTGTTTCTAAATATGGTTAATAACAGTCTTAGATGAGACATTGTCAGCAGGTTTTTTTGGCAGTGAAGGAGATATTTTATTTTTTAATATAAA
>NW_009934311.1:0-15580 GCF_000696875.1 Nestor notabilis
GCTGAGGGGAAAGGCGGAAAGCAGGGACTGAACACCACCCAGGAGAAGAGACATGAGGCGAAAACTCACTGGAAAGGATGTGGGGCTTCCTGCTTTCTTTGAGCAACCTGGGTCAGAGTGAGGTGTTCCTGCCTGTGGCAGGGGCTTGGAACTGGATGAGCTTTAAGGGCCCTTCCAACTCAAACCATTCTGTGATATCAAGCATGGATCCAAGCTAGTCTCAGGGACTGAACACCACCCAGGAGAAGAGACATGAGGCGAAAACTCACTGGAAAGGATGTGGGGCTTCCTGCTTTCTTTGAGCAACCTGGGTCAGAGTGAGGTGTTCCTGCCTGTGGCAGGGGCTTGGAACTGGATGAGCTTTAAGGGCCCTTCCAACTCAAACCATTCTGTGATATCAAGCATGGATCCAAGCTAGTCTCTCACAGAGCATGTACCTAGAGGAGGGCACCAGTGTCCACTGAAGGATTTCCTTGCATCCCTCCTGACTTTTCTCTCTACCTGTACAGGACAAATGTAACACAAATGTAGGACAGAGCATTAAGCCTATAATGTAGAAGAAAAACTTGGGACCCCCAAATAATTCTAGTATTTATGTAGCAATGCCATTACTTCTCTTTCTTCCAGATGGGCAGTCAGCTGCTGATCAGTGCTGGTTGCAGCAGTGGGTGTCCTGCCAGGGGGTGTGAAGCAGTGAAGTGATTGGCTGAGGCAGGGCTTGGGAGAGTCTAGGGGGAAGCATGGCAAATACTGAATCAGAAAGATGGGGAGAGGGCTGAGTACTCAATCCATTTGAGATGATCTTCAGTACTCAAAGCTCTTTAGCAGTGCAAACTTAAGGAACAATTAGTATCAACTGCTCCTTCTGAATCAGGAAGTTAACCTTGAAAACAAAATCAATACTAGCCTGTGTTGCCTGGAGCAAATGCCTGATTAGGAAGGCATGTGAAACTACATAGACACAGTCATGGTCACTGTTTAGGTCATAGGAAGAGAACCACCTCAACGAATGGGACAGAGGTGGTACAGTCTGTGGTTTTGCTCTCTCTTTGTTGAAGGGAAGGTTATGGAAGGATCTTTTCACTGGTCATACTTCTCCATATTTGTCCTCTTGCTATGAAACCTGAACAAATGAAATAGTTTTTAAAAAGCAATAGAAAAGGAGAGGTAGAAAGAGAATTTTGCCTCATCAGTTCTAGCTTTAGAAAAGTAAATTGATGGTTCTGGGCTGGTTTATGTTCTAGGCTTTCATACGTGCATTCTCAGGTTGTCAACGGGTTGTTGAGGGTGATAAAACTCAGATCCGTGTTTGATGTAATTTCAGGATTGACTGATAAGGTAGAAAATGATTCAAACAATGAATCAGCAAAGTATTGCCAACTCCAGACAGAAGAAAAAAAATCATGAATCAGGCAAAACTTTCAGTCATTTGCTTATATTTATGTCTTCCATTTTTCAGCCACTTCCCGTGAGAACACACAATTGTGCATTAACACACTCCAAAAACTGAATTATGTGGTTGGAGGAGCTTTACTGGATACTTTGTTGGAACAGAATTAACAGCGTGGAGCAGGAAAGAAAAGTGAAGCACTGCAAGCAGAAAGAAGCTGCAAATACAGCCTTGGCAAGCATGTTGTATTCTACACTTAAATGCACTTAAGAAGGGTTTTGGATCAGTCCTGAGTGAATGCAAACTAAGGAACATTACTGGATTTAGTCTGGGTTTTGGTATAATGTTTTGCAAATACAAATGCCCCAAATACTTGACTTCCTTACCAACTTCAAACAGAACCTGTTTATATAAAACAGCACAACTGAGTGAGACAGAAGGGACCACTCTATCAAGGAGTCACAAATTGGTATTATTTTCACAGTGCAGCGAGTGATTCTGGACTTAAATATCAAGCAATTTGCTTAAAGTTAGAAAACATGGAAAAAGTGGCTGGGTTGATGCAACCTTTTGCTATGGCTAAAAATATCCCTGTATATCTTTCTCTCTGGTGTCCTCTGCTTCCAGCTGTAATGTTCCTTGTTTGCCCTGGCGCTGGTATTATCTGACTTCTTAGTAAGCCAAATCAGTTTTCAGAGAATTGAAACTGAAATATTGATTGGTATGAGCAAAGTTTGGTTGGAAATGGGTGTGCGTAAGCACCAGAAGAAATAGCAGAACAGAGGTTAAAAGAATGGCCTGTATTGATAACCAAAGACACAGTTTAAGGCAGTAAAATTGGGAAATATGTTATTTCCCTCAAACCAGGAAGACCTGCACTCTGTAGCATAGGCAACTTGTCTGCAGAAGCCCCTACCATCTGACAGCTGGACATGGCAAGAAGATACAGCACATCACAAATGTCATTTCTTTTCCTGTTGGTCTGACTGGAAGCAGACCACAGCCTCAGAAACTCAAAATGAAGAAACACAGGTAACAGGTAAATGAGTTGCCTGAAGTGTGTGGAAGCAGAAGTAGCCAGACTGTGAAGCACAAGGATGCCACCATAGTAAGTCCTGGATCCCAGTAGCTTTCATACCTTATTAGGCATAAAAGACCTGTCCAAGGCAGTTTGCCACTGCTGGTGAAAAATAACTCAAGAGATGCCATTAGGGTGTGATAGTTGGTGCCCATCTTCCTTTATATTGGATGTCACATAGATCCTGGCCAGACCTGTTGGGCACATGCACCTCGGCACTTGTGAGTAGGGGGTTTGATGCTGTGAATGAAGTTGAGTAAATTGGAAGAATGTGCATGAAGTGGGGGAACTGAGTAAAATGAATGCACACCTAAACACAACTGCTGCAGCTTAACTGCATGCAGCTGGGTTTTGAAAATAATTTTGCCTTGCAGGATGTATCTGTGGTCAAATGTGCAGTATGTTGTTATGCTCAATCCTGTGGAACTGCTCTGCTGCATGCAAGGAAGAGGCTAATCCTGCACTAAATAACCTGCACAGCCTGGCTTGCCTGGTAGCTCTGACCACATCAGCAGATCTGTGCCTCTGGGGATGGCTAAATTGTGCAGAAGCACCCTGGGAATGATGC
This sequence comes from Nestor notabilis, assembly GCF_000696875.1. NCBI lineage: Eukaryota > Metazoa > Chordata > Aves > Psittaciformes > Psittacidae > Nestor > Nestor notabilis. The sequence goes on from NW_009934311.1 coordinate 3,037, forward strand.
TGCCAAACCAACTTCCCCTCTTTTCCAGCAATTAGCTAGTTCAGTTTCTGTCATCATCAGCCCCATTCTACTTCTTGATACCCCTCTTTCAGGTCTCAGTTTTGGCTCACCTTATGGTTATTCTCTCCTACACAACCAAATATTATTCTTGTTCTGTTTTCTCCAGACTGTTTCAAACAGTGTTTTGCGGACCATGCTGGAATTGTTGCTTTCTTGCCCCTTGTTCTTTAATGTCTCCTTAATTTGCTAAGAGCTGGATATACATTTGCCTGAGGATTTAAAAATCATTTTGAGTTTTTTGTTCTGTGGAAACAGTTAGGTTATATGATAAAAGCTCATCCAGTGGAAGGTGGGAGCTCTCTTCTCACCCAACATGCCTACCCCCCCCCCCACACCCAAATAATCGCAATCATTTCAGACTGGTATGGTCCCCAGTGCATGGACTGGACTGGAACTGGCATTGCCTTCACTGTAAATCGTAACTGTGACTCTGCACAGGTTCCTTGCTGAAGTGAGCTGGGGTGTAGGGCTGGCTGGCAGGGACATGCCTCCTGGGCACCTCTCCAGAGGGGAGGAAAAGGAGCAGGGTGCAAAAAGGGAGGAATGTAGGGCAAAAGCAGTTTGGGATTGCATAAGACATTATGAAATTATTATGAGAAATTCTGGGGAGGAACAAGTGTGGGGAAAATAAAGAGCTAGCCAGCGACTGGAGGGAGTGCAGATGTGTAAGTGAGCATGTGATGGACCAGCTGGTGCACAGGAGAAGTGGCCTGGGAACTGGGGCGAGTAGATCTCTAGGGACCAGCTCTGGATGTGAGATACCTGTTTGTCTCTAGGGGCAAGAGCACGGGGGGGTCAGCTATGAGACCTGGCCAGCTCTTTGTGTTTGTGACAGTCTGTACTGGCAACTGGAGAAGGGCACTTGCATGCCTAGGTGCCAGCAAATGCTGAGGCTGGGATTCAGGGGCATCTACTGGGCAGATTGAGTGCCTGAGCCCAGTTGCTGGAGGGATCCACCTTGTACATGTGTGTGTGTATATATATGTACACTCACTAGGGGACATCCATTCTCCCCAGCCAGAGAGGAGAGCAGGATAAGGCTGGCTATGTTCATGTGAATGCTCTGAGTGTCTGTGGCTTGTGTGGCTGGCCACATAAACGTGTATGCATGTGGTGTACATGTGTCCCTTCTGTGTGTGTGCCTGCTGGGAGTACATTTTCAGCCTTGCTTCTGGTGGGACTTGGGGACAGGGAGCTGCAGCAGCCTCACCTTTTCCAGTCTGTTGCTTCTGGCGTGAGATGTTTTCCTCTACCAGAAACAATCCACTGGTTTTAGCTTCCAGAGTTTACCATAGAGGCTTTTGTTTCTGTGGGTTTTAAATCTGTTCTGAGGAAATGACTTAAAACCAGAATGGTACTCTGATGTTTTACCTCATAACACATACACAAGTGTATTCCTAGCAGATTTTTTTTTTTCTTGAGAAGTTACTTCTCTGCTGAGATAAAAATAAACTCTCTGCATAAGACTGGCTGTAACTCTGTGTTAAAGCTGTACCAGCATAGGGATTTTAAACAGAAATTAACAGATTGATATGGGTGCAGTATGTGTATGGGAAAGCACCAGGCAAAACAGAAGAATGGCTGGTATTGCCAATTAAGACGAGTGTCCCCAGGACACAGCTCCTTGACTGTCCTGGGATGCACAATCCTGTCCAGTTTAACTCCACAGACTATGGGCTCCCATAGCAAGCCTCTGTTCTTCATTTTCTTCATTAGCAAAAGGGTCTTTCCTGAAGCCCAAACCTTCTTTCCCCCTCTGTTCTGCAGCTCCCCAGCTGTCTTCTCTTATTGCTACAACAACTAAGGAGGTTGTAGCGAGGTGGGTGTTGGGCTCTTCTCCCAAGCAACAAGGTATAAGACAAGAGAAAATGGCCTCAAGCTGCCCCAGGGGAGGTTTAGGTTGGATATTAGAAAAAATTTATTCACCAAAAGGGCTGCCAAGCATTGGAACAGGCTGTCCAGGGAAGTGGTGGAGTCACCATCCCAGCAGGTAGTTAAAAGACGTGTAGTTGTGGCAATTAGGGGCATGGTTCTCTGGTGGACTTGGCAATGTTAGGTTTGTGGATGGACTTGATGATCTTAAAGAACTTCTCTCCAACCTAAACAATTCTATGACCCCAGTACTGATCCCTATCAAAATGGTGTTTAAACTCTTCATTGAAAACCTTGATGACAGAACAGAGCGTACTCTCAGCACAACTGCAGATGGCACCAAGTTGGAAGTAGTTTCACTAAGCTGAAGGGCATGGCTGCTATTCAGAGAGGACCTAGACAAGCTGGAGAAGTGGGCTGACAGGAACCTCATCAAGTTCAATAAAAGCAAATGCAAGTCCTGCACCTGGAATGGAATAGCACCATGCAATAATACAGGCTGTGGCAGTGTCTAGGAAGAAGATCTGCAGAAAAAAGATCTGAGAGTCATGGTGGACAATCAGTTGACCAGAAGCTAGCAATGTGCTCTTGTGGCAAGGAAGCCTACCGATGTCCTGGCACGGGAATAATGTGAGACTACCAAGCTGACTGAGGCTCTGGCACATGATGGGTGAGGAGAGGCTGAGAGGGCCGCCTCTCCAGCTTGGAGAAGGCAAAGAGGAGACCTTACTGCTCTTTACAACTACCTGATTGCAGGATGAAGAGACTGCAGAGCCAGACTTTCCTCTAAGGTGCAGAGTGAAAGGATGAGCAGCAAAAAGCACGAGTTCCAATATGACAAATTAAATTTAGATATTAGGGTTCTTATTTGTATGGGTTGTTTTTTTAACCAGAGAGTCAGATTTGGCAAAAGTAAGTGATAGGATGTATGTTGGATCTTTCTCCTAAGGAAAGGAGAGTCTCTCTTTAAGCAAGTTTTATACATGTGCATTTGTAAACCAAATCCAGTGGCTAGTTCCTTCACAGTAGACTTGTAAAAATTTTTTCTGTGGAAATAGAGTAACATAGCAGCATTGCACTTCAGTTATTATATCACTATGAGTCATGGTGTTGTCAAAGAGCAAACCTTTAGATATCTTGGAAAACGCACCTCATTGTGCTATTGCCTTTGAAGAGCACCTGATGTTAAAACATCTCCAGAAACTATTATACAAGGTCTACAGGTTGATTACTATTGCTGCTTCACTAGAACTGACCATATAACCTTTGTTACCTTAAACCATTACATGCTCACTTTGCTCTCAGTTCAGCACCCAACTGTACCACTTAACAATGGTAACTTGTCGACTGTTGATCTCTGCAGATCCTTCAGCTCAACCTCTCTCAAACAAAGCTGGTTTCTGTCTGTGTAGCCATTAGTAAGTGGTATAAGCAAGAGTATCTTAACATGTTCCTTTGACTAAGTGATCTCTCCATGCCCTCTGTTACGCAGTACTCTTCCTGCAGCTGTGACTGCAGGGTTAAAAGTGCCTGTCAGGGTGCTGGCAGTATTCACTCCCCACCCTGGGAAGCTGGGATGCCTGCACTTGTGGGAGACAATGGAAACTATTTGATTATTGCCAAAGAGAAGTAGCTGCTTGGCTGGAGAAGAAAGAGTTAAAGAAGAAACAAAGTACAATCAAGCAGAGCAACCCAGCTGGCTGAGGAGGAGAGAGCATAAGATACCAAGACACCTGGCTGAGGAGGAGAGAGCATAAAGATAAGAGACTGGCTACTCTGGGACTGATTGTGAAACGGCGAGCAGTGTTAAAAAACAAACTATAAACCAGGAATTAAACATGATAGGCTACAAATAGAATGGTGTGAAAGCTGGAACAATAGGCTAAAAATAACTGTTGTTAGAATGGTATAAAAATTAGAGCAGTAGGCAGTAAGGTGATTCACTGCATGAAGATGCTCTGGGTCCATGCCGTTAATGATCCACAAATGGTGCCCCACTGTGGGGCACAATCACGGTGACTAGAGCGACCGGTGGAGAGCCCAGCTGAACAAAAAGCAGAAGCAGTGGGGACCGAGAGCTGCAGTCTGGACAACTAATCACCGAGAACAAGGTGAGCGGCTGGGAACATAAAGATGGGATGACAGATTTCTGCAGAGGAAAAATCGATAGTTTGCATATTTAAGAAAATGCTAGAGAAACGTGGAATTGTCTATGACGAACACACGCTCTGCTTGCTATTTGCCTGGCTTAAAAGTAAGGGTGTAGCAGCAGATGCACACACTGCATTCCCTATAGATACATGGACTAAGGCGAGGGAAGTTTTGTGGGATGCAGCCACCAAGGGCAATGATACCGCCACAAAACTCCTGACAACGTGGCGATTGGTTATCGGCTCTTTAAAACAACTTAAGACAGATCGTGCGGCTCAGGCAGCTGCGGTTGCAGCTACCGCTCCAGCAGCTAACTTGTCAAGAAATGACTTGGAAAGTATGGTTTCACAGCAGCACCAGTCCTCCCCCACGGCTCTCCTAATGGATTTGCCGGTCCCCACTTCGCCCACTCTCATCGACTTGAGTGGAGATGAGCTCCCCACCAGTAGCACGGCAAACACTATGAGCTATGATCCTGTAGCGCACTGGCAACGCCTGCAACAAAAGGCAGCAGCCGAGGGAGAGACAGCAGTTGCTGCCGCTCTGAAAATGGCACCCGATGGATTCCAGCGAGACTCATCCGCCCTGCGTTGGCTCCTGCTTGCAGTAATGTGCGTGACACTGCTCAGACACCCACAACACCACAGCCCTCACCATCTGACACCGTGGAGCAGCTCAAACATAGGAGACTCACGGAGCCCGAACCAGTGGTGTAGCCCAACTGAACCAGGATGAAAATAGAATTTTAAAATGTTTTTCAATAGCCACTTTTTTTTAATGTTGGTACATAAGCGTGTTAAAATATATCAATTCACTTTTATATATTCTATAGACAAAACTAATGAGCAGGTGCATGTACATGGGGGAGGCTGAGCAAGAGTGTGATTGTGTCTGTGTTATTTAAACATGGGTGCAAGGATTTTGATGGGATGTGTTGCATGAACCTAAGTGACCACTCAGAATCAATTCATAAGAGTATCCAAAAATTGGAAGATCTAAACAAAGACTTGCAGCTAAATCAGGGATGCTTTTGATCTGTTTTCATGGCTCAGGAATTTTGGACCATAGGTCAAAAATATCACGGGGTTTATTTTAATAGCTCTAATTGCTGTATTAATGATTGCCTTGTGTCTTTTTTCTTGTGTTCAACAATCAATCGAACAAAGTATGAATCAGGTTATGGTCACACAGTTATATGCTAACCTTGCCCTTTAGCAGATAAATAAAGAAGGGGGAAATGTGGGAGACAATGGAAACTATTTGATTATTGCCAAAGAGAAGTAGCTGCTTGGCTGGAGCAGAAAGAGCTAAAGAAGAAACAAAGTACACTCAACCAGAGTATACGGAGGAGAGAGCATAAAGATAAGAGACTGGCTATTCTGGGACTGATTGTGAGATGGCGAGCAGTGTTAAAAAAACAAACTATAAACCAGGAATTAAACATGATAGGCTACAAATAGAACGGTATAAAAGCTAGAGCAATAGGCTAAAAATAACTGTTGTTAGAATGGTATAAAAAGTTAGAGCAGTAGCCAGTAAGGCGATTCACTGCATGAAGATGCCCCAGATCCCTGCTGTTAATCTCCACATGCACTCTTGGTCCACACTGACAAGCAGCTGTGTGGCCTTGAGCAAAGCTCTGTGAGACAAAGCTGGCAGGTGTTTCTGTGGGACCTGCCCCTGCTTCTCACGGGAACTGTGCTTAAGCCGCAACTCCCATCCCTCATCCCCACCCTCGCTGGACTGCAGCTGCATTGCAGCCATGCCTGTGCCTGGCCATTGGCAAGTGGCGGGAATGGTGGCTACTCATGGGGCTACTGCTTCCCTGGCTCTCCTGCTGCTGCGCTGCACTACAGGCATCAGGGAGCAGCAGGAAGGCAGCTGGCAGCATGGCACTGTAGTGAGGTGAGCCAGTCATGGGCGACGCTATCAATAGGGACCCAGAGTGGCAAGCCCAGGCTGGGATCAGGGCTGGAGACAGCAGTCAAGGTCAGACATAGCCCAGGGCAGGTGACGGGGCAGGTTCAAGTTCACACTGGGAAGCAGAGTCATTCAGTCCAGGTCAGGGCTAGGCTGGCAAAGGTCTGAGACTGAGCACGAACGTAGCTGCTGCCCACCTGCAGTGTAGCGCTGGCGGGGACTGGCAGTAAAGCTTCAGCTTAAGAGCAGTTCCCAAGGGAAAGGAGGGGCAGACCCTCATGTTCTGCTTTCTTCACAACACCTCTGGTCAACAAAGAAGCTGGCCTTGGGCTCTTCCAGCCTAACTCTTTTCTGTGACCAACTAAATGCTGTGGCTAGTAACTTCGTGCATAGCAGTTCTGTGCCAGGAGTCTGTGCCATTGTCATGAGGGCTTTGTTTGTGTTCTTCCTTACTTGGAGGAGAAGGAAAGTTTTCAACAATGAGGCAAAGCAAGAGTGCCCCCTTCTCAGGTGTATTCATATAGCATGGCCTCACACTATCCTATAACATGAGAATCTCTGTTGCTGTCACTTGTTGCTTACTCCAAAGCTACTTTCACTCCTTTGGCATTGCTCTTGGCTTATGTTTGCCTGGAGGCCTTGCTTAACATTGCTTGTATTTTCTTGAAAGCTTTCTAGAAAGCCCAGATCCACCTTCCTTCTGCAGCCAGTGACATGACCAAGCTTCAAGCCTGAAGCAACCCAACTGTCCCCCTTCTTGCATGTATTAGAGCAAGAACATGACCTATCTGGCTAACGCTGATGCCTCAGAACAACACAGGAGGGTAGTGGTCTTAGTCATTGTAGCTTTTATGGGTCTGTCAGAACAGCCAGCAACGAAAACAATCCGGAGTTAGGACAGGTGGATCCCCACTGAGCCATTCAGGGACATTCTTCCATTGTGAAGACTGAACCTATTCTGCTGACAGCTCCCAGGCTGCATTTGGTCTATGGGTACTTCCATCATATCCACTCCTTTTTCTTCTTGAAAAGGCTTCCTAATTCCTCTCTCCCATGCTTTGGAACATCTCCTGTGCCTGGTGGAGCCCTGTCACTGTGCCTGTGCTAGGCTTTGAGAGCTAGGAGCCATCATGTCCACCATGGCTATTCAGTGCATCCCCAGCAAGAAAAAAAGGAAGGTGTACCACATGCAGAATAAAGTCCTGATGAAAAATCCACTAAAAGAAAAAAATGTAAACATCTGGCCCTAAAGCACCAGGCTCATGAGATGCTGTGGCAGTCACACCTGTTCTTTACTTTTCAGTATTTTTTTAGTTGAAGTGGGTCTTCTTTTCAGAAATCTCAACTTTCCGCAGAAGCCAGCCTGCTGCCAGGCAACGCTTTCTGAGATGGTTAGCAGGGTCAGCAAACACCAAATCCAATTCTGACATAGTTTTCAGCCACCCCTCTGCTTGTACTAGCAGGAAGTCCCAGATTAGAAGCTTCTTTTGCAGACCAGCCAAGTCTGGCACTAAATCACTCCAACCTTACCTAGTGGGTAGGAGATTACGGTTACCCAGGGTTAGTAACAAAGTCCTGTCCCTTTGCGATGGTGACCGTTCCTACAAGCAATGCAGAATCTGGAGTCACTGTAGCTAAAACTCTGCTTTGTCAGCAAAGTCTATGCAAATTTAAGCCTACAATCCACAGGGAAATCTGCTCAGAAACCTCTGGCTTGCTTTTGAACCATTTTGAGTGTATGTTTTTGTCGGCTTCATGGTGGAAGAGAATTTTAATAGCTGTCTTTAGAGACCTTTACTTGTTCATTGCATACCAACCAGTCTTTTCATTCACCTGCTCGGTTCTCTCTGGAAAGCTTCTTTCTTGTCAGCTGTGTGTTATTCCAATCTTTGCTATAGGTGAGCCAGTTATGGCCAGAGCCATCAAACATCAATTAGTCAAACAAGCAGCCATTTAAGGAGATATTCACACCACCTGAAGTAAAGCATCTTTCTTAGACAGTGCTTCAGCTGGACACTCGGGGGATTACACAGGGAGCCTGGGAGAACTGTTTGGTTAATATTCCCCTGAAATGAGCTGTTGGATGAAATTCCCTCATCTGTGCAGCCTCTGCCATCATTGTTTCATAAATTTGGATTCTAGTGTTACTGTATTGGGGTTTTCACTTCCCTCTTTCAGGCAACCATAAAGCCTCCAAAGCACAGCAGCAACCTACATCACCACATTAACTGACTGCATACTGACATCCATGGCCTGGATGCTGCTCAGGACACCTGTCACAGAATATGGAGGTTATTGTTGGAAGGTCAATGCAACCGAGCTAATCCTTGCTGTGAGGATTGTCTTATGAAAGAAATGGTCAGTTCAAATATAACTTAAATAAAAAAGGGGATCAAAGGAGTTTATAAGTTAATTAATGACACATTTCACTGGCAATCAGTGATCTATACAGTAAGGATCAATACTGACGAATCATCAGAGAAGTTGCTAGGTTCTTATGGAATCTCAGTAATTACCTACACACTTCTAAAGATCCTTCTGTCACTCATTTCAAGAAATTCTAATTGCGCATATGCACACACACAGTTACAGGGGTATATGCACAAACCTCTCATAGGACAAGCAAGCTCCCAGCCCCAGCCTTATGGAGGTAAGTATTTGTTTTGTAGTAGTCAGGCACTTCACTTATAAGAGAGAAGCAACAATATACTTCATTGATGTGACAAAATTCAATGGCAAATGTGTCAATGGTTTAATATGATTGAGTAGGAAAGTTCACTTGATTATTTACTGCATAGAAGACAGGGTTAGATAGAACTTGTCAGAGAGAACCTCCCATTGCGTCATGAGGTTCAGAGATAACCGCCCCTTGCTTTCTAAACTCCTTCTAGAAGAGGTGTTCAGGTGCAGCTGGATCCACTCCTAGTCCCAGACTTGGTCTAAGGTTTATGTCTAAAGATTATATACATATATTAATATGCACAATTAATCCTTTATATCACTTAGTCAAGATTTCAAAGTTTAGCCTGCTGTTAGTCACTGTCGTGGAGGCCCATAAAATTGACTTAGGTAGTTTACAAGCCCTAACAGAAATTTATTCTAATAAAAAACAATTTAATACTTCCACATCATTAGTAAATTACAGGTTCTAGATGCCAAGTGGAATAAAATACTACACGACTGACTTAAGCCTAAGTTTTAAAGGGAATTAACCCAAAATGTGTTTCAGTCACCAGTCAAGATGAGGTCTCTCAACCTCAAGGAGCTACCTCAGGCAGTGTCCCAGCCTAAGGGGAGAATCCTCAACTGCAGATCCACTGCTCCAAAGAGGAACAACTCAACCCCTGCCTGCTGGTGGGATCCCATTCATACCCTAGTCAAATCTGATCTGTGGTCAAAAATATGGTTTAAGAGTTCTTGGCTTTTGACCAAACTGTGGGTGTAGCCAGTAGTGACCAAAGTAGCCAGCTGTGCAACCCTGCTGTCATCAAAATCAGCAGACTTTGTGGCTACATGAACCAGACCAAAGCCAGCAGATATCTGTTAGAACTAGCAGATACATTTTTATATTTCACCAGAGACCAGAGCCAGCAGTTATATTTATTAGTAAATATTAAGGCTCAGTGGTTCTTCCACCAGAGTGGGTGCAGATGCCACAGGGTTTCCCTGCTTGCATTTATGCTTCTCCAGCCTTATGGGTACCTATGCCACCCCATACCACCTTCTGGTCCTTACATACAGAGTCCCAGGTGCAGGTCCTTACTGGCTGCACTGTGCTGTGACCCTGCTGGCTGGGTGCAGGCTCTTCACAGCATCCAACAGGGAGACTGCTCTGTCTCACAGCATCCAACAGGGACACTGGCCTAAGCAGGAGTCAGAATGCCAGCAGAGTGACTTCTGGCAGTGCCAGACCACGTTTTGGCTCCTGCTGTTTCCAGTCTAAGGTCTCTCTCCTCTTACGACAATTTTTCATGCTTCTCTCTGACTTCTTTTCATGCTGCTGCTTTGTTTCAAAAACCTCCTTGAAATTCCCTGATTACTGTTTGACCTGGGTGATGGTCGCGTTCCCCTATAACATTATCAGGTTTGGGTACCTGCCTTCCAGATAATTTAAATATTCAATCCAGGGGCTCCCTGTGTGCACTCATATTTTTGTACTAACAGGCGAGCTTCTTCAGGTCATTTGCCAAGGCTGGGATATGAGCACCCAAAAAAGGATCTTGCTGTTGTAGTTACAACTGCAAATCCTCTAGGTATGCTTATGTCAGCCAAAGGTGACTTTGTACAGTAGAGTTAAACCAAAAAGCAATTTTTCCAATACAAGTGGCATCCTAGTGGTTTGTGGCAGTAAGAAAAGAAGAGGAAATTTTCATCTGTGGATCAAATTTTTCTCAACTCTTCTGAGCAAACAGGTACTAGGGGAAAACTCAGTAATGCAAACCTTTAAATGAAGCAATTTTGAAAGACCCTGCATATGGAAATAACTTCAGTTCTAGTCTCCTAGAAGATTATGGACCAAACCCTCCTGGAAATTCATTTAACATCATGTTTAACATCTTCTTGTCAACACACTTTATCATGCTCACAGATCATGTGAAACTGGGAGAAGCAGTTGCTACACTGAGAAGTAGGGCTGCCACTCAGAGGGAGAAATGGTCTGACAGGAACCTTGCTAAGTCTGAAAAGAGCAAATGCAAAGTGCTGGACCTGGGAGGGAGTAACCCCATGGAACGATACAGCAACAACACTGGGACGGGTGCCCAGAGAGGCTGGTCAACCTCCACCCTTGGAGTTACTCAAAGCTTGACTAAGCAAGATCCTGAGAACAATCCATCTAACCCCAGAGACGGCTGTACTGTGAACAGGAGGCTGGATGAGCAGACCTCCTGAGGACCCCTCCAACCCAAATTATTCTGCAATTCTATAAACAAGGGAGGAAGACTGATATTAACTTACACCCTCCATTAAAGATTTCAGCTTGAAACCTCAGTCTGCAATGCTGCTGTCATATGAACACAAGTGCATAAAGAAGAGGACAGTGAAGAAAGGACATGTTGTTCTTATCAGCCCCATCTGATGTAGCATGTTCTGTGTTTTGTTACAGGGACTAATCCTCCTAGCACTGCCTATTGCCTCCCCCAACACCACATCCACTCTGTGGTGCTGTGTTGCTTAGGCCTCCTTACAGCTTTTTATACCTGCCCAGTTGCAGATACCCCTTTTTTTGAGCTTTCAGGCTCTCTTGCTTGCTTGGAAAAGGCCCTTTTTCAGGGCCAGCTCACCTTGTCTCCTGCTCTAACTGTCTATCTACCTATCATTGAACTTCTGAAAGACATACAGACTGTCCTTTGTATTCCAGTATTCTCATTGTCTTGATTTTTTTTGCCTTCAATGTCCAAGATTACAATTTCCTCCAAGCACTTTAGTTCTGTGCAGGCCAAAGCCTTCCAGCCATCAGCTAAAGGTGCTGTTACAGTGCCCAGCATGCTCTACTATAGCCATTTTAACCAATCATCCATTTGCTCTATTAGTAGTCTTTACAAGCATTGCCTAATATTTACCAGTTTTTAGCATAAGCTTGAAGTCACAAGAGTTAATATTACAGCGAAGACTGTCCAGCAAGTCTCTCGAGCACCTCAATTTCTCTTCAGTAATCCCCCCTGCTGTGAGACAGTGGGATGCTGAAAATCTGCAGGAGCTACTGCAGCGCTTTGGGCTAGATAAAAGATTACTGTGATTTAGAGCCTGTGGAGAAAGTTAATAGCAGAGGAAAATGATAGGAGTTTAAAGAGAAGGAAAAAGGAAGCTAATGACAATGAAGCTAAGCTTCAATACTAACCAAATGTTTAGATTGCTGAAAAGAAAAAATTTACATAATTTCCAGTAATACAGGATAGAACTGAACGAAGAAAAAATGCCATCCCAAACAATAGGGCAATTTTGCAGGCCAGATTGTTCTCTGCTTAATATCAGACCCACCAAATCTCATGCTGTCAGTGCAAAGCACAAGAATTTCTCACTTGGGTTTGCCTTATCTCCTTTCCCACCTGCAGGGCCGTCATCTCACACAGCTGTCGTACCAGGATGGAGCTTTCTTCTCCCGTGCTGCTTCCTGGCCCAGGAGCTCCAAGAGTAAGAACAAAACTAAAAGAGTAGCTGGTAGGCAGAAGACCAGCGGGTGTCAATGGCTCAGAAAGGTAAAAGACTAGTCGGAAATTAAGTAAAGGACCAACCTGTAGTGATGACGTAGCAAAAAATGCGTTGTCATGGCTGCCCCCTGCTCCTGGGAGAGAGGGATAGGATAAAAATAGCCCATTTGAGAGACACGGGTGTTGGTGAGTCTGTAACCACTAGATGGAACCCAAACACTTTGCATTAACTTTATGGAAATGTTACTGGTTCCTACTGCATGGCACGAAAACCTCTGACGACTGGATGAAGAGCACCAGGACATATCCCCCATTAGACAGACCACCAGCACATGATTTTGGTTAAGTCATTTAACTCGACTGAATTGCCGAGGTATCTCCCGAGAGGACGC